>NW_008826282.1:1326-5258 GCF_000691245.1 Trypanosoma grayi
GACTGTTGAGGACGAAGCCTTTCCACTGCCAGCAGGCATCGGGAAAACTTCATGAAACATAACTTCTCCATGTCGCCCCCATCCGCCCCAAAGTGACACCGTAGACTCTTTAATGCGGGACAGCTCAATAGGTGCATGCTCGTCTCTTCGCACTGTCCACGTTGGCTTGGTTTCATGAGGTCCGGCCTGAATCGATGGCTAAATGTGCGGTGCCTAGTGGGTCCATATTTTGCTGTGGCGCTGGAATCCGCACGTGGAGCACGAGAAGGCAGACAGAGACAGCTCATCAGAAGCATCCTCCTGGAGCCGCCGGCGTTTCCCGTTATGGGCATCCCTTGCCCCTCATGATATCGGCGGTAGTGCGGTCGAACTGGTTCAATAGAACCGAACCATTACAACACACTAAGCATTTTGTCCCCCAACAGGTCGGACGGTAGGGGGCGGCCCCCTCATTCCTTAGCGGGCCGGCGGCGGGGGAGGATGCCTCAGTTTCCGTACGCTTTTTAGGATGGGGCAATTCTGCTTCATCTTTCCCCTGCTTTGTGGGGGTGGCGTGCACGGTAGGGGATTCCTCTCTCTCTCGCTCGGGGGGTTTTGGTGTGCCTTTGTTTGGGCCTTGTGCTCTATTATTCTGTTCGCCGGGGTGCTTGTATTTCATGTGGATTGCCAGTCCTCTAGCGTTGCCCATGGGTCTGAGACATATTGGACAATATAGTGTCGGTCGTGGTTTCACTGCTCGTGGCGGGCCTTGTGGGGAGCGATGCTTGTGACGGATGTGGGATAAGAGCCCCGTCTTACTTAGGGCTCCGAACCCGCAGTGATCGCATTGAAAAGGCAAGGTTTTGGCCTTCTCTTCCATCTCCCGCGCTTGTTTGCGTTCTGCATGTTGGTATGGCTGGGGTGGAAGTAGCGAAGGTGCCTTGTTAGCCCCGCCTGTCCTTTAAACGACGCCGCGCATCAGGTCCAAGCAAACTCTTCTCGACACTTCTTGGCGATCGGGTTAGGATCGCTTGCTGTGTCCGGTGCTGTGCGTTTGGGCCTTGTGTCTGGGGGTGGGTTCTGGCGGGGTGCCTGGCGGCTCCTCAGCTGTGGGATGCTTGACTTTTCAGAGTGTGCGGGCACGTGTGAACCCATGCTTGTTGACCATGTGGGCCACAATGCGTTCCCGACAGCCATAGCGGGTTTGACATGCCGGGCAGTTGGCCGGGCCACGGAAACGCAAAGGCGCTGCCTCTGTGTTTGCTGCCGGCGTCTCTATTCGAGGCTTTTTAAGTGGGGGAGGGTGTTCTATGGGGTTGCGCCACCTGCATGTATTTGGTGCGGGGGGGCGCAATGCTTGCAGAAGCCATCCGTAGCGGTGAGATGCGCCAGTGCGAATGCGAGCTAGGGCTGCCCCCCCCCCCCTTCCTGAGTTAAGCTGGGGTCGTTGCGTGTCGGGTTTTAATGGCCGGTGATGCTGGAGCGGTGGGTGGATGGTTTGGGCAGCTGGCTGCGTATGTGGCGTTTCGCCAGCGCAACCACATCCGGTACCCACGTGCCCCCGCAGTGTGGTAGGTCGGAGGCCGTCTTGGCACGCATACGGCTTCAATTTATATTTGGCCCTTGTGACGTTGCGAAGATGAGGCGTGCGATAAGGAAGCCTTGTGGTGTTGCAGGTCCAATAACAGGTTCCATAGTCTTCGCAATATGCGGTCTGTGACGGTTAGTGGACCTGTTTGGGGAGCCATGAGAGCTGCCAGGGGTCCGTGAAGACGGAGTCCCTGCACGGCCGAGTGCTATGACGGGGAATGGTGTCCAGCAATTTCCCTAGGCCCACTTGCAATGCGATGGGTGCAGCCCGGTAGATGCGCGCTATCGGTCCCGCACCTGATTTTGTTTGGGCAATGAGTCCTCCGTTGAGGTAAATCATGGCTGCTCCGCCGGATTGCGCTCCGGGTTCGACAGAGCCGCCCGCCCAAAGTTCACAGTGGGGGCGCTCAGGTGGTGCAGAACCTTTCCGGCGGAAGCGTCGGGCAATACATCTGGCGCGTGTTTGAAGTTTGGCCTCGTCTGGGTCCTCTGCGGTGGCACCTTCGGGCGATGTGTGAAACAGGGCTCGAGATGCCCACCGCAGCGTGAGGGGCGCCAGGGGCGGGACCCTAGCTTCAATATGGAGTTCTGCGTGTTGCGCCATGATGGTGGTATGCAGCTGACTTGCGGGGCAATCGGTCGAGTATGCCACCCTAGTGCTGTCACGCACAGCCCCCCTCGCGTTTCGCATAGGAGCATATATTTGAGGCTACGAGTAAGTACTGTCGTACTTAGCGGCTGCAGGTTGGCCTCAGGTAAAGCATCTTCTGTGCGGCTACCTTTGGGAATGCCAGCAATTATTTTGCAGGCTTTTTATTGCCCGGCATTAACGGCGGATCGCGGGGTTGGCGATGCGCCTCAGAACCATACTTCTATACCATGCGTTGCTTTGGCCTGCACCAGGGCCAATTAGAAGGCACGCAATGTGTCTCCCTTCGGCCCCCAGCTGCGCGATGAGACGGCCGCTGGCTTCATGAGCCGCCGATTGATCTGCTTCTGGGGTTGCGCTGCATGAGAACCCATTCCACGGTAGTTCTGGAATGCGATTCCCGGCAGGGCCGGGAGCCGTTCCATGGCGACCAGCGTGCCATTGTAGAAGGGATGAAGGGGGTTCGTATTTTTAGTCCCGAAAAAAATATACTTGGTCTTGATCGCGTTGATCTCCATGAAGCGTTGCTTTGTTCAGGATTCCACCGCGTTTAGTCCCTCTTGGAGGGCGGGGGCCAGGATTTCCCGGTCGCTGTGCCGGGCAATCGGGGTGAAACCATCCGCGAAGAAGCCGTGCCGTAATTTCGGGGCCTCAGTGAAGCGGATGCTGAGAGAATTCATGACAATGATAAACATGAATGACCCCAGAACTGTGCCTTGTGGCACGCCTCGCGTGAATCCGCCGGCGGGGAGCGCACCTTGTTTACGCGAACTCCTGCCGTTCTATTGCGCAGAAAAAATATAGCGACCAAGGCATCATACGTTCCGGTGTTGTGGGCCGTCGGATTTCAAGTGCGTTTTTATCCTTATCTGCTGTGCCGAATGTTTTAACGCCGTCCGCAAACGCTTCTGCTGTTGCATCGCCGCGGGTCGGGCGATGCATGGTACCTCGAGGGTGCGTCAGTTGGCTCAACGTAGGGTGGGATGGGCGGAATCCGGACTGCTGTGGTCTGGGCATTGGCTCGGCAACATGGCAAATTCGTGCTGCTATGATGCCCCCCATGTGCTTACAGATGCAGCTTGTGGGCGTTACTGGCCTGTATGGTCATAGGCCAGTTGCTTTCTTGCACGGTTTGAGGGGTGGGATAAACTATCCCTTGCCCCAAACCCGAAGAAGGACGCCAGCGCGCAAGCTTTTGTTGAAAAGAGTTGGTGCAGGGTCTATTTCGCATTTTCCAAGGCGCCGCAGTGCACCTCCATGTGTCATGTCGGGTTCCGGGGCGGGTCTCGGCCGCAGGGGGTGCGGTGTGCGATCGGGCCCGGCCATGGTTGTTGGCTGAAAATGCCCATCCTTTGTTTTGAATGGGGGCGGTAGGCAAGATCGCGGGCGCCCCCCCCCCTATCGCAGCGTGCATGTGGGCCGGTTTGTTTGCCTTTTGGCGTTTTTAAAGCACGGCCCCATCTGCCCCAGCGGCTGGTGCGCGGGGGGGCGAGGGGCGCGCGCACGTTTTGCGGCCCGCCGGCTGTTTCCGTCAGGGGCCACGAGGTTCGGGCAGGGCGCGCGCCACTGCCCGGAGGAAGCGGCGCGGGGAATTTCCCCGCGCCAAATCTTTAGCCGCTTGCTGGGTTGGGCGTGGGGCCTGCTGGGAAATGCCTCGTCCAAGCCTGCCGGCCCAGGGGTCCAGAACAGGGGGTGGGGGCGATTGCCCTCCGCT
>NW_008826282.1:5411-9716 GCF_000691245.1 Trypanosoma grayi
GGTCGCTGTCAGGGGGGGGGGGTCGCGCTGCCCAATCTGTCGTCACGCATTCCTTTGCCAGTGTTGCATCTGGCGCGGGGCCTCTATGCCTATCAGCGTGCCGTGTCCTATTTCCAGTGTTAACAACAAGAAATTCGTTGCCTATGCGCCATTTCGCAACGGCACCACCTCTAGGATCAGGCGGGGCCTTTTGTTCCCATGCCAATGCGTGTGCATTGGCAATCTGCACCTATGAGCTGTGGCCCGCCCGAGTTGTTGAGGCCATCGAAGTCCTCTGGAGTGATTTTGGTGGAAACGTGAGGAAGGTATGCTGATGAAATCGTCAGCTTTTTACCTGCTTCCAGATGTATGGTCACTTGGACAAGCTCAATGCCTGCAACAAGCGCCGGCCCTGTCTCCACATGTATCTCATCCCTGATGGGGGTTGACACACCTCCACCACGACAGGTGCGGGCTATCCCATAATGTTGGCGCCCAGGGAGTCTAAAACTAGCTGTTTCAGTGGGGGGGGGGCATTTTTGTCTCACTCAATGGCCAAAACGTTATGCTATCATCGTAAAGCTGTTTGCCCAAGGTTAGACGTTGTGGTTTGTGTTAGCCCAGCTGGGTTCCATTGCATGCCCCTCAGGCTAGGGCATTGATTTGCTTCCGCATTTCCACTGAGCAGCCGCTTGGTGCGGGTAATGCTGTTGATGGCGCCGCAAAGCGCGCCGTAAGACCGACAAAGGCAATACTGTTCCGCAGCAGGACGCAGCTGGCACTGGCACTGTGCGATACCGTAAAACTGGGGCTGCAAAGTTCTCCAAGTGGCGAACTTTGCTGGCGCTCTGCTTCTCCTGGCAATGTGGGGTTCTTGGCATTAGTGCCGCGATGGGGCGGCCGGCGTCACGAAGGGAGCCGCTTTATAGGCCATGCAATCTGCACTTTATCAGCAAGACGTAAAGGCCCTGAGAAAAGTAGCTGATAAAACTTTTTGGATGAAACAAGATGGCCATTCTTAGCCATTTAAGATTCATCAGCAGATGGAACAGACGCAAGGCATTATTAACAAATAAGCTACGCAGTTGGAGGCCCAGTTCTCTACCATCAATGCGTTATAGCGCCAATTGGCTGCATATGAAAACAGGGAAAACGAAGGTGTCACAACATCATCTGTGAATAATCAAGTAAAAATAGAACAGGGGAAAGCATCTGGGTAGACTAAACGAATTGATGACTGGGCACTGAAAGGGTTCCCACCAGAGCCCCAGGATCCTTTGGAAAGAGTTGCTGCCGGAGTCTTCAGGAACTTCGTGGTAGGTATTGAGTTTCAGGGGTTAAACCGGAAGGGAAAATTTGCACATTTGAAGGTGCAATGGAATATCTCGCAGTTGGGGTGCCTCAATAACTTATTTTGGCGTTTAAATACGCTTTTCCCGCGCCACCCACACCTGGTCAGGCATATTTGGAGACGTCGGAGAATTTTGTGAGACGAATTTTTGGATTCCGTCCTGAGGGCGTTTCGGAACAACATTTCTAGTCGAGTAGGCGCCTGTATACCCAATTGTGCACAATTCAGAGAGTTAAGGATCACCCTGACGGGCAGATTCAAGGTACACGCAATGCTGTGGATTAGCCTAACAAAAGAAACGATGTTTTTCCACAAGCGGCTCTGAAGGCCAAGCGGCAGAGACACACCCTTCCTCCGAGCCAGATGTGCTGTTGCAAATGCGGCTGGGCAGGCCATTGTGGCGCAACGTGCCAGATGAATGAAACTCAGCTGGGTATGCGGCTGGAATAGTCTATACCTTACCTTCCCCTATTAAGTAAAAAGGGAGCGGAAGAGAACTTATATCTTATTTCCATTGCGAAAACAACCCACTTGGCTTGCATAGTTGTGGGGCCTTCGAGTGAAGTCCAAATATTTTAACTTATAGAAAATTTAAAACCTTGCAACCAACTGGCAAAAAAAGGAGCGGAAAGCGCCCTTAACCCGCTCCCCTTCGCAAGTTCTACCCCTTCGCGATGTCCGCCGGGAAAACCTTTACCCCGTGCGAGGTGACATCCGCAGGGTTATTTTCCAACGCGACATAGCCCCATGTGGCGTTCAAGCCTTGTCCACACAGTGCTCCGTCGATGCGCCCCGCCCCCCCCCCCACCAGGGCATCGGAACGCACGTTGCCTTTCTTCATAATAGGCACTGCTGTCGGGTTGCCGATGCGTATATGGAGCGTGGCGGGAAATTCCCCTTGAAACCGAGCAAGGCAAATCCGGCGGCCCTCGCTTCAGCCTGTGCAATTATATGGGGGGCTTTTTCCCACGCACCCCCTGCGGCCACACACCCCCGTTGCCTTTAAACAACAGCGCGCCCCATCCACATAAAGAGGCTTCAGGCACCAATGCCCCTGGGGTCGGTAAAGCCCGCGGGGGGTTTACGGGGTTGTTCTGCAAAAGAGTGTCCCGCCCTTCCTGCCCCACCTTAAGGGCAAAGGGGGTGGGGCTGCCGGGCCGTGGGCCCCTAACAGCCCTTCGTTGGGGCGCGGCGGCCTTCTGCGCACCATTTTCAAGAAGAAATAATGGCGAAAAAGCGAACCCCCCTGAAACCCCGCCGCACACACCATACGTGACGTGGGGCATTCCAATTCCTCCACCGAAATCTTGTGGAGGGGTGTGGCACTCTTCAATTTCCGTAGCGTTTTGTTACTGAGGGATACCGTCCTAGCCGTGTGGTTGAAACAAACCCCTATGAATTCACAACGCGCTGTGAAGGCCTAGTGCCCTCCCACCGTCGCACCGCAATCGCGCATGTTTTTCGCAATCGTGTTCCCCAAGAAAATCTACGCTTTTACACGGCCCTGTGATACGAATATTGTCAATCCACACGTGTAGGGCTAGCTCTGGTGTGGCTTCGCAACGCGGCCTAACGGCTTTAGGGTCACCCACCAAAACCCTTGTGATGGTATGCACGATTTCTGGACTACATTTATACCCCATGGGGTGTCGCGTGGCCTCGACCAGTGCACCCTTTTCCGTACGACAACGGAACCTTTTGCGCCTCTCTGCTGGCAAGCCTGTCTGGAAAAAAGATGCCTTTAAATCAGCCATGGCAGCTGTCTGATCATAGACCACACCCAGGTACTTGAAAATATGCCCCAGAGGGGCCATAGCCTCGTAGTCCTCTTGTTCATTTGTAGCTTTTGGCCATGCGATGAACGGCACCGCTGCCCCGACGGTTTTTCCTCTACAACCGCAAAAGGCACCACCCACCCGGTAGTGGGTAGGTTCGGTGCGGTTTGAATAACCCCAGCTTTCTTCATAACCTGGGCGTCCTCCTCTGTCATCCTCAAGAGGGGCCCTCGTTCACCCATCCTAACATTAGCTGGCTGTTGCATAAAGTCCCACGCTGCATTAAACCGTTCCAGAGCCGTAGAAATGAGGCGGCTTCGGATCCAGTGCAATGAGAGAGTATCCACATCTACCTGTTGTAACGGCAACTTTCTTTCATCGTTCTTATCGCCCACCCGTGTGCGATGGGTGCGTCGAAAAATGCTGTGCCCCTTAAAAAGTTGTCCCTGCTCTTGCCCTCCCTCCGGATAAGCCCATGGATGCCTCGCCCATTTGCTGATCTCGTCTACATCTATGCCGTTAGGTGTGCCGACTTGTTTACCAGGGCGACCCACGGCCCTATGTAGCGAGCTGTGCTGCGTGGCAACTCTAGCGGGTCCGCGTGTTTCCCCACCTGAGCCAGCAGGCGAGGGTCGAGATCGTGTTCAATCGCCGCTGCGGCTGCATGCGCCAGTGTCTTTTTTTTTTTGAATGCGCTGTCATGCCGAATGGGCGGGGTAAGTTTTCAATACCTCTTTCCGTTAACGTTGTAAGCCGTCCCCCCCCCACCATTCCCGTGGTGACGCCTCTCACCCTTGTTGCACCTTCCCCACCGATAACCACGTATCGTGCCGCTCTGTGGGGGTCGATTTTGAACGCCTTTTGGATGGCCCCTCAATCGGCAATGAGGGTTTCCTTGTTTCGATAGTGGGGAATAAAATTTTGCTTTTAGAGTAGAGCGATTTCGCCCCACCGACTTGCTGTGAACCAGGCGGGCCGTAGGGCAACCCGGTCGTTTTCCGAGGTAAAAATATCGCTGATGAGATCCAATCCCCACCTCTCCATGGGGCGAGCCTGTTTTATGGGACCTGCGGCCGCCTTCCTTTGAAGACCGGCCAAAAACATCCTGGCCGGCGATTCCCCCTGAAGCCAGTAACGTCAGCAAGGTTCTTGTGTATTGCACCGCGCTGCTCTTGGTGAGTTGTAGACTTACAATAAAAA
>NW_008826283.1:0-9683 GCF_000691245.1 Trypanosoma grayi
TATAAATATATATAAATATATAAATAAATCTTGGTGGTATATAATTGCGTATATATAATATATAATATATATTATATATATATAAATAAATGAACAAATGCACATATACATATACCAACACACACACACACACACACACACTCCCGCAGAGGTGTATGTGTGTGCGTCTGACATGTGCAACATGACAAAAATGAGAGAGAAATGAAACTAACCAAAAATATGGGCAGACATCGGTATCATTGATGATGGCGCTGCCTTCCGTGAGAGCATGGAGCCGAAAATACAAATGGAACCGGAGAATCTAAACAACAACAACGAAAAAAAAAAACGGAACACAAAATGGTGTAGAGCAAGCCCACAAACCGAACAAACAAGAAAATGGAGCATTCAAACCTGCCCACATCCTCGCTAATTTTTCTTTGTGCCCCTTTTATAGCATCGCTGTTTTCCTGAAAGGCTTCCATCCTCGGACGTGCCGATATTCGCCATCCAGCGATCCCCGCACCCCACCGAGAAGTGTATTCCCACATCTCAGTGACTATCGTCCTCATTACCACAGCTGCTTGCATGCATTTCAGCGTTTTCGCACAGGTCCACAGTCACCTCATCATCACCTTGGCAACTGTCACAATCAACCGTTGAGCGCTGCTGATCAGCATAGCGAACTTTTAGCGCACGCCCTCCCACCTCAAAGCCATTCATTGCCTTGATGGCAGCCTCCGTGCTTCGTCCGTCTTTATAATACACGAACCCATAGCCTTTGCGCCGGCCAGATACCTGATCATTGATAATTTTCGTCTGCTTCCTGTGCAAGAGGCCATACCTGGAAAACAACCCACGGAAAACATCATCGGTGAGAGACTGCGGAAGGTAATTGACGATAAGCTGCGTTTTGGTGATGTCGATGGGAACAGGATCTTTATCGAACGGCAAGCCACCACGGCGTTCGCCCTCCTGAACACCACTCCCGCTACCACTGCCGCTGTTGTTACCACTGTTCCTGCTACTCTTGCCCCGTTGTACAGCCAAGTCGCTGTGCGTACCACTGTTCGAGCCACGTCGACAGCTGCCCAGGGGGGATGGGACTGACGAGGAAGCCGGAACACCAAAGGCAGCGCTCGTGCAATAAGACTGTTGCTGGTTGCGCTGTGTAAAGATGGCATTATCCACCTGCGCGATCTGCGGGCTGGAGAAAAGAAACGGAAGCACCCCTGACGGCGCGGTGCTGGGTCCGGTACCAGAGGAGAACTGCGGCGCCCAAGAAATACCCAGAACGTTTGCGCCTGGCTGCGGCTGATGCGCCGTCGGCACCTGGTAAGGCGGCATCCGCGTCGTCGTGGTCCCCATTGCGTTGGCCGCTGCCGCTGTGGGCGAGGTCGAGCTGAGGAGAACCGTCGAGGGCTGCGCTGACGATAAAGCAGCCGATGCGCAGTTAACAGGCGCGGACGCACCGGGTGCGTCCACCATGTAGTAGCATGTGCCATTCAGCGAATCGGGTCCATTCTTTCTCGGGGACGTCAGAAACATGAACCTCGGTGCCGCGTCTCCGCCCCCTGCAGCCTCCTGCTGCACAGGAATCGAGTACAGAAACGTGGAAGATGACGCCTCGAAGTTGGCAGGTTGTATGCTGTTTTGTGAAGATAGGAAATTGAGGTTTGTGTTAGAGTAGTTCATCACACTGTTATTGTTCGGGTTTTGAAAGGGAGACATCAGAGAAGTATTTGCCTCTGTATTTCTCCGGTCCGGGTGTGTAAGTGCAGAAAATGCTGTTGACGATGGAGCAGATTTGCTACCCGTTTCATTCCTACCGTTGCTGCTCGTGTAGAATATCGAGGGCGACGTCGCCATAGCGTGTTCTTGCTGCTGCTGTTGTTGTTGCCTTTGCTGTAGCTGTTGTCGCTGCTGCGGGTCCTGCGGCATGTAAAATCCGGAGACCATGTTGGAAGACCCCTGTGCCGCCGAATCAAAAGAGCAAAGGGTAAACAGATACTGCGAATTGCTAGGCTGTGGATATTGTGGCTGCGGTTGCTGCGCGTGGAAGGTGTTGACGTTCATTGATTAAAACAGAACTTGCCAGCTTGGGTTTAATAGTCACGCCTATCTTCTGAACGGTGGCGGCACCCCCAAAATACCTCTCGCACGTTTTGGGCCAGATTCCTTCTCTTTTTTTAAAAAAATCCTTTTTCTTCTTCTTTCTCTTAACTGTACACGTTCAGCAAGATGAAGCGTGCCCTGATGGGGCAGGAAAACAACCAACGATGGAGTGAGCACATGAGCAAGCGACGCTCTGCAGCGATCCACCCTACGATGCCACTTCACACACACACACACACACACACTCACACAAAGGCAATCAAAAATGGTATGCCTTTTTGTGTCGATATGCATGTGTATGTGACGGTGCTCCAGCATACGTGGAACGTGGTGTCCGCAGGGGCACCAGCGGCAACGACAAGTGTGGGTGACACCGATCCCCTCGGGTACTCGGCTTCCAGCGCAGGCACCACAGTCCCGCACTCCGCGTGCACTGTCAAATGAGGAGCCCCTCTAAAGAAGAAAAAATAATCCCGTCTCAGCTGCCAAAGCAAGCAAAAGTGTCTGCGATACACTCAGCCACTCAATAAAGAGAGCCACTGATAATAACAATAATATGAGTGGTAATGAGAAGGAATCTGGCACGTGTTGTGGCAATGTGCACTCTGAAAGACAGAGTGGAGGAGGAGCGCCACCGAGAGAAAATGGTCAAGGGTCGTACCCCCAACAGAAAGTAATCATATAAGTAGGAAGCAAAACTTGTCAGTCCACCAACCCAATCAACCAGCCAGAAGCAAAACCTGAAATCCAGGCAACAAGCAAAACAACACGCCCACGAATAGGAGTAGTGGTCGTTGAACTAAAAGCAAAGAGAAATCAAAACAAACGCGGGGAAAACGAGCAGGGATCTCTTGCCTATCCTCACTCCAGTGCGTGTGTGTGTCTGCTGCCACGCGCGTGCCGCATCTTCAAACCAAGGGAGCTCAGATAATGAGAGACACGACGCGACACAAGAACCAAACAGAGAAGCCCCAAAAGAAGAAGAAAGACACACATCCTCACAGTTCAAGGAATCGGCCAACTAAAGCAATGAAATACGGCACCTGGAAGAGGGGGAAAAAGGGGCTGTTGGGTAACAAAAAGAAGAATAAATAAATAACGACAGCCAGGAATTGTCGAGAGAATGAGCGTGAGTCTCCACGCCACGACCCCCTCCCTCACGAAAAGAAGGTAACAACAACGATGATGAACAAAAGCACGACCGGGGCGCTGCCCTAATACGAATTAAGGCAATAAGCCCCCGTCACACAAGAAATCAGCTGATGTCACCCCCCAACAACACAAAGTGGAACAAAGCCCACCAAAGAGTAGGCCGAAGCGAGGCACTCTTCCTGATGCAATTTCTCATCTTCCTTCGTTTTGCGTGTGCATGTGCCCTATTCTGGGTCTCCCCCCTTCAGAATCACCTCCCATTTCCTTTCTTATCCTTTAGGGTGTATATGATTCAGTGTTGTCTAGTCCCGTGCATGTCCAGCCGCAAAGAATAACACCTATGTGCCAGCCAAAGAGAAACACTGTACAACTAGCTGAAAACAAACAACAACAACAACAGCAAAGGATAAGAGCGAGATACGGAATTAGAACGTGACAAGAGATGGTGGAAGCAGTAGAAATAGCGCGCCGAACACATATTTCAGTTCGGAAGACGATTCATCTTCTCATGTCAATGTGTGGCACCACAGCCCTAGAAGCCTCTCTTTTTCTCTCAACTGACACAAATTCCACACCCTACAACAACGTCATCATCGTCGACGATACTTCCACCCCCCCCCCCCCCCCCCNCCCCCCCCACACACACACACAATGCACGCCCACTAGAAGAATCGCTTAGGCCTAAATCCAGCAGTGGCGATATCCTGCTGCCAGAGTGAGCGTGACTTGCGCTTCCAGCCAAAACCCTTTCCGTCAAGACGCTCCTGCATGAGCTGCATGTGCGGCCCACGCATACCAGAGGAGCGCAGAGCAGGACTCCAGTTGTGCGGCATCGGCTTCAGCATCTGAAGCGGCCTCCACGCGCGTGGGTGGTACACCGCCACACCGGCTGGTGTCGTTGCTGCTTCTGCTGCTGTGCCGCAGTCGATGGGACGTGTAAAAAGGGAAAGCTTCGCCGATGGTGGGTGAAAGTACGTCGCGTGGCGGCGCCTGTGCGCGGCAGAGGTGCCGTCTTCTACTAAAGCCACACCTGAAGACGCAGGGAACTGTAGCGGCACTCCTGATGCTGCGCACTTTCGCTGCGCCAGCAGCCGCCGGTAGCAGTCCTCGCTGCGCAGCCGCACCGCCTCACTCCGTGCGCGCGCGCCTATGTTAACGGGGAAGAGGCGCATCCCCATCACGTTGTTGGCGGAATCCTTCACCTCCAGCTGCAGGTCATCGCGCTCACGCTGCAGCGACGGAGACGGCAGCGACTCCGACTGCGTCAGCTTAAGTGGGAACGGTGCCTGCGCGAGACTCTGCAGACGCACACCGCCATACATCATCTCCATCGCGGCCGCGTGGCGCAGCGGATACCCCAAAAGCGATGGAGCAGCAGCAGTGGGGCTCGCTAGGCAAGGGTTCACTGCACACTTAAACATTCCCTTCTTCCTTTCACCACTTTGGCTTTCTATATTCTCTCGCTCCCTCTTATGAGAAGACAGATGGTCGCAGGACACAGTGTTGGGCGAACAGAAGGGAGCCGGAAAGTGTGGCGTTCATTTATTCCCCAATCCTCTTTCACGTTTACACACACACACACACACTCTCTCTCTCTCTCTCTTCCAACGCCCTGTCAGACAAACTCTCCTCCACCAGAGAATCAACAGAAAAAGACAAAAAAAACCATACGACTACAGAAGCTGAATCGTAACCAAATAAGAGAGGCAGAGGTAACGAACATCCCACACCGCCGTATTGCCCTGCCAGCGCTCTCAACGTGGGGCACGAGCTGTGAACAGATATCAGCTTCACGGTTCAGCAGAGCTGAAATGCGCGCCTCATCGAGTTTCACTCCCAATGCCTCATTGAAATGTCAGGTATGCCTTTAACTTCAGCAGCCTAATGAAGCCCCCCAAAAGACCTCCAATCCTCACCCCCACCCCCAAGATAGATCATAATGACAACGCTAACGCCGCACACGCAAACTTGCGTGCACCAACAGTATGCACCTATCCCAGGACCCATTTTCAACATCACATAGAATGTCTTGAGAAAACCATTCGCCGGAGTACAGCCACATTGATTCTTCCAATGTGGTACCACAAATAGAACTGCTGCCCCACTAGTTTTTCATGAGCATAAGATGTCTACATTTCTCATGACCTGGCGCACTTCGGATGTTAATTCTTGTCATCTCTTGAGGATGAATGGAATGTCATCCTGTTTCAGCATATTTCCGCCCGTGAAAGGAACCCATCCACCATTACTCATTTTTTAATCACTCTCAAGTACATATGTATATACGTTTGGATTTGTGTGCGTGCGACCTTGGAAACATATAGACCCCAAATGAAAGAGGACAAACCGAACTGCTGACACAAACATTCATAATTGATTCTGTGACCACTCAACCTATGAATTCGATGTGAAAATCAGATGATCGAACACTTATACGATGGGGGAACAGTCCACAATACGCTACCCAGTCACACGGAAAGCCAAAAAAAGGCCTCGAGGTGAGGAAAGGAAACAAAAAGAATGAAACTTTGGGGATGAGGGGAAATATATGGGGAAGAATTCGGGTCAAGCAAATTAGTTTTGTGGCATCACCAGGAGCAGCAGCAGCAATGACGTCCCATTCATTGCTTGTCTCTTCTTGCATTCTCGGTGACATCTAGAAGCGCATGCGCGGCTTCTGTTCCGTATTTCCATCATTCCCCCGCTGCTGCTGCTGGGGAGGCACCGGTGACTGCGCCCGTTTATTCTCCCCAGTCCTCTCTGGATCATTGATGGTTACCACTCCTCCAGCATTTTGACGTCCTGCTGCGCCGGCGCGCGACTTCGACGACTCTGTTGGTCTCATCCACAGCTTCGCCACCCCACGCCCCACTGGGCATGTGGTGCGTTGCGCCCCCGTGTCTGCCTCTGTGCATTGCGCTGCTGGACCCTTTGTGGTAGCGCCGCCCCCAGCACCTGCTGCTGCTGCTGCTGCTGTCACAGGGAGCGGCGGGGCGAAGTTCCGTACACAGCGCACACGGCTGGCGAATTGCAGCGTGGTCATCGTCTCGGCGGTATTATTCTCGTACGGCGGGTCACTTGGAGCCACGCACGCGACCAGCACGGTCTTACTGCGGCTGCCAATCACGTCTTGGAGGAGCCCCGTGAGCATACTGTTGCGGTACGGGACGTGCGTCATCCCTGCACCAACAGCAGCTGACGCCGCGGTGGAAAGCGTCGCCACCACGTCGCCCAACGCCGAGAGGCTCTTGTTGATGTGCCGCGCCTCCAACAGACGATCCCCGACACTTTGCGACTTTGCGATGCGCTCCGACCCTGCCAGGTCGACGAACACCAGCTTGCTCTCCAACCGCCGGTAAGCGACCGACGCGGTGGCCGTTCGTCCACCGCCACGCTGCACGACGCTGCGGCGCCGCTGCGCGAGGTGGATGGTGAAGATTAGGTGCGAGCGGCTCGAGGTGGCATTTTGCTGCGTCGCGTGCACTTGCCGCCGCGAGGCGCCTTCGCGCAGTACCCGAACTGCATCGCAGGCATCACGCACGACGCACTGCGTGAGACCGACAACGTACATGCGGCCGTCCTGCCCAATCTTTACGCTGCGCTGCGGCGCGACACACGCCGGCCCCCGTGGCTCAGCGGTGTTTGCGCCGCCAACGTAGAACGTTGGCACAACGACCTGCGGCGGTGCCAGCAGGTCGTGCACCTTGTCATTGTACATCTCAAGCAGGCTGCAGGAGACCTCAAACATGGACGCGGAGGCTTCACCGTCACCGGGCGATAGTGTTGCCGCTTCCGCCGCTGCTTCTGCGCGGAGATGCTGGAACAGCACGCGGATGGTGCGCGGTACGATGCCATCGTCGTCCGCTTCCAATTCCTCCTCCTCGTTGGGTGCCTCTTTGCTGTTGTCATTGTTGTTACTATGGTGTCTGACGCCAGTATTATTATCATTACCGTTGATTTTGCTGCTGTTGTTGTTTTTATCGGCGTCATCTCTTGTCAACGATGATGTGCCCTGCTGCTGCTGCTGCTTCTCTTTCTCCTCCTCCTCCTCCTCCTGACCCAAGATGGTGTATGTCTTGCCACTTCCCGTCTGCCCGTACGCCAACACTGAGACGTTGACGCCCTCGCAGGCAAGTTGAACAAGCGGCGCGACTTCGCTGAACACCTCCTTCTGCGTCGCACTCTCCGCAAAGACGCGGTAAAAGTTGAACTGCCGTGCCCCCGTGTACGGTTCCGTGATTGTAACCGTGTTGCGCTGCCCGTCAGCCACCATGCGTGCCTCATCTGCTCTGGAGGAAACTCCTCCTACTGCCTCTTCTACAATGATGTGCCGCTCGCGCAGAATGCGGAGCGGCGGCCGCACCCGCACAAGCACGCGGATGTGTCCCTTCATGTCCTCAAGTATAAGCGCCATATCGAGTCGTCTGCGCAACTCCTGCGCCAGCCGTCGTTCCAGCGCGGCGTTCTCGCGCAGGAGGAGTTCGTTGTGGTACGCCACCCCCATATTGCACAGCGCCGCCCGAAGCTGCTCCTCAGGGAAGACGGATTCACCGTTCTCGCTGCGCGCGTGCTGCAGCTCCGCGAGGAGGGCACTGAGCTGCTGCCGTGCCTGCTGCTCAGACTTCTCCAGCTGCCAGACACGCCTCTGTGACGAGGCGAGCTCCTGCTGCAGCGCCTGCTTTGTCGTCTCATCACGCACATGCAGGGCAAGGAGGTCGCTAACATCGTCCTGCAGCTTCTCCACTAGTTCCACAAGCTCAGCTTCCCTGCCGCACGTCGGCGCTGAGCCACTACATCTCTCTCCACCAGCAGTAATATATCCTCCCCGTGATAGCTCCCCCACTCGTTCTTCTTCATCCTCTTCTCCGCTTATCATGTGAGCACCGCCAGGACCCATACCCGGTGGCGTTGTACCTCTTTCGGCGCCTGCGTGGGAGTATGTGTCGTAATAGTGCGCCCCTTGAGCGACTGTGTCGAGCAAGACCGCCTTGATGTCGACGCCACTTGGGGACGGCAATGACGGCGACGTGGGCACCGTCTTCTTCGCCAAAATCTCTTCAAAAAAGTCAGTGAAGCCGTCGTCGATGCCGCGGGTGTGCCCGCCCATAACACTACCATCCGACACGTCACCCACCGCGGAGTGACCTGGAAGGACCTCACCACCGTCGTTGCCGCCATCGGCGTTGTTCTTGTTGTTGCTGCTGCTGCTGCTGTGGCTCCAACCAGCCGCCCTTGAGAAGACTTGAGAGCGCTTCGCCTCTTCGTACAGTTGCGCCTGTAGTGCTCGCTGCCGCTCGTTCAGCTCCACCGCGAGAGGTGCCTCCGATGCTGCATCAGTGAGTTGCTGCAAAACGCTTGTCACAGACGCAGGTTCAACAGTAGCAGCAACAGATGCGATTTCCTCCTCTCCAAAGTTGCTGTTTTTACCACCGGTCTTGCTCTCGACCTGCTTCTGCGGCAACTCGCCGCTTGGGCACATCTTCAGCACCGTCTGTGGCGTAATGCCGAGTTCAGCACACCTGGCATCATCCCTATCGAGCAGCACCTCATCACCAACCCAGAGATCAAAGGAGAAGGGTGGCTTTCCTGCGGCACTGCTGAGCGTCTTGCGTATTTTGGAGACCTTTAGCCTGGAGATGTCGTCGGGGCGCAGAAAGACCTTGTAGCGGCGGCTGTCCGTCACGTCTAACACCGAGAAGAAAACCTTGTCCTGTTGGTAGTTGTTGTCAGCATCATCGTCAGAAGCAGGAATTGCTGTTGTTGTTGTTGTGGTGGTGGTGGTGGCAATGTTACTGGTAGTAGACGGAAGAGTCGGTTGAGAGGGTAGGGCATTGCTACTGTTGTACCACCACTCCTGCCCTTGCTGCATCGGCGTGCGGCTGTAGCCGCGATACGCAGCAACACCCAATTCATCGTCCTTCTCCTTGTTGGCCATTCCCCCCGCACGCCCGAGTTTATGGGACATATATTTCTTCCACCTCTACTATTCTCAAATGTAAACACAAAGACACGTATGTAGGTATGTGTGTATGTGTATGCGTCTTTCTTTCCCCATTAGCTAAAGGCGTTTACCTTCTCTCTAGTCGGAGCAGAGGGGGTGGGGGCACCCGCTACAGCAACCGCGACGACAAGACAGGGGCGAGGGAAACACGAAGAGGCAACGTGGGCACTTGTTTGTGCGTGACGCCCTAAACACCGCCACCCACGAGGAGACGCACGGACACAAAACACAAACAAAACGAGACTTCTTGCATTTTTTTTCTTGTTTTTCTCTTATCTTCAGCTTCGCGTCGTTGCTGCTCACTTCGGCACACCGCCACCACCACCGCGTTGCTGCTGGTAGTGGTGCCGAATTGCCGCGTGCTCCGGCTGCTTGCGCCGCTCCCGCCACCGCTCGCCGAACGCCCCCTCCGGCTCCTCGTCCTCGCCGCGCGTGT
>NW_008826284.1:0-9676 GCF_000691245.1 Trypanosoma grayi
CGTGTTCTACGATGATGGCTGATGGGGCGGGGCCATCGACGAGATTTGTAAAGAGATGGTGAAGAACAAAAAAAAGCACCAAGGAAGATCTAACGGAAGTACATAATTGATTACAAACTACAAGTGCTCAAAAAATAGTGTTCTCAACCGAGCGCTCTGGAAAGGGAGGGGCAACGCCAAACTTTATATTGGTCATTGCGTATTTTTTTTCTTTGAATTCAACACTTCCAGAGGATGATTTTAACCGGTCGAGAAGGCACGTTTTTTACTGTTTTGTTGTTATAACATCGTTTTCCGTAAATTGCCGTTCGATTATATAATATTGGGAAACTTACCTTACTGATTTTATCCTGAATTACCTCATTCCACGCCACTATTCTTAATAGCTTAACGCTTTGAGTGGTAAGGGACGATCTCCTGACATCAAGTTAAATGGAATCGGATACATGCGCTGAGATGTTTCCTTGGAATATGCTGTTAAAAAAGGATTTTTCAACATTTTAGCTGCACAAGCAACAGTTAAGGTATCCGTTTGGACGATGGTGGCATCTCTCGCACTTATGGGAAGCATTCGCAAGGTTTCTTTTTTTGTAAAGCCAATTGCACATGAGTTTTTCGCAGCTTGCGACAGGAATCGTCCGGTAACTTATGCTGTTACTGTGCTTAGGCGGCAATGCATCTTTGATCCCTTTATGATTTTAACTACAACACGCGGCAAAACCAGTAAATGTTTTGAAATCAAGTTCAAGAAGTATGTATACGCACGTTCAGCACAACGTGACGTACCTATGGCGAGGTGGAAGGGCAGACGGCCGCGCAGGTATTCACAGCCTTCATGTGGCGAAATGGGCTTTTTGATTTTTCCTTTTGCGCACACCCATTGGGGTCGCCAGATATGCAGCCTCACATCGGCGGCCCCCTCGCAATGGAGGGAAGCACGCCAGTTGCATGAATGGGGGGGGGAATAAAGTGTTCACCCGGGGAGCCCGGCGCTACTCCATAGCCTCTTTCGCAATGCCGTGTGGGCCGGAATTGCTTATGGCATTTGGGGCGTCACGCTCGGCGCTGGGCGCCGAATGGGCGTCATTGGTTGTACAAAAATCTTTCTTGATGCACCAGTCTCAGTGCGCACGGCCGCAGCTAGCAGATATAACGTTTCAAATATAGAAAATTGCCAGCGCACCATTCCAGAAGATGCGGAAACAACTGGCCCAGGCGCATCAACAGTTGCGACAAATCCGGGTGAAAATAGAAGAAGCCCACCAAACAAAGGAGAACTCGAGTGCGATGGAGAACATCACCGCTCTTCCGTTCCCGTCGCAGAACGTCATGCAGAAGATGCCATCAAAACAATTTTTCAGCACGGCCCCCGGAGGCCAGCGGATGAACATCGCCTCGGCTACGGTTTTGGACGCCGTACCATATAAAGGGGGCGGCGCTGAATATCGCCCGAACATGGGGGGTGCGGAATACAGGATTTCAGACGGAAAGCGTGGGGCATGAAGAACCGGCCGGAAGACGCCGCATACGCTTATAAAGGTGCCATGGTTAATCTTCTGAACACCTCGCCGGGTCACCTTCTGGCTGCGTTCCGGGCCATTTTCCAGCCACTAGGCGCACAGACCCGTTTGTACACGCATGCGTAGGTCTGTTTTTAATTTTAGGCGCGCGGCATACGCTAAGCGAGGCCCACCGCCGAAATGACTCGATTAGAGAGAACGCTGTGCCTCAAGCTGCGGCCCCTACGCGCTACCGGCGGTAGCCAGGGGGTGCGGTTGCATGGTGTACGGGGGGCATTGGTGGAACCCTTGGTAAGGGCGATGCTATCGCACAGGCGGTTCAAAATGCTAAGAGGTACGTCGCCCATCCGTCGGGCAAAGTGCAGCGCCATCGCCTTGGGAAGACGGGCCATTACAGCAGCATCCCCCGCGTGAATACCGCACGCCCCTAAAGAAAGAGGAAAAACGAGCATCGACCCCGGGACGATTAATTGCAGGGCTATCGGATTATGGGGGTCCATATATTCTGGCTGGCGCAGCGCGGAAAACTTTACGTGAGGCCCAGCCATCGCGCCTTGCAACCATTACGGGGATAGATGCCGGGCTGGAGTCTTTCCACCAACAAGGGAACGAGTGAAAACGCCAAGGCATAACCCCTTTTTGGCAGCCGGGGCTCGTAAAAGGAAAGAACGCACAAATGTTGCGCAAGAGTTGCCACCAATCGGCGCAGGGTGTCACCATTATTCCCGCTCCGAACCACAACCTCTATGCCGTGGCCCTTGCATCGGAGAAAAACAGGTATGAAATGCGCATACGGAACCCGTCGGCACGGTAACAAAAAGGAAACCATGTTGCGCCGCTTTTTCGAGTTTGTGGCCACGCACGGTTTGTATATCCGGAAATAAATCGTTCCCTTATTTATCGTTAACCTTCATTTGAACCAGGGGGAGGGCGACCCGATACACAAGAAGCGTTGGCTTGCCTGTTGGAAGCATAGTGAACGCCGGCGCAAATGTTTTTTTCCCAGCCCCCGGAAGGCTTTAGCCGGAGACCCTACAAAACAAGCACGGGCCATGTTGCGTTTGGTGCCCGGCATGGTCGGTGATACGTTGGCACGCAAACGGGGCAGAGTCGCTTAAAGGCCATTTTCGGCGACTTCCAGTTGTTGAGGTAAATAGCCCTTTTCAAGAAAGGAAATATCTCGGAGCATCCATGGGGCAAAACGGCTCTAATCGTTGATTTTGGAGGGGGCTCTTCCCCAAAACGCATAAGATTGACCCGCACAGAGCGGCGCAGCACGTGATTATAAGAGGGGCCGGCGCCGAAAAAATTACCGAAACCACCACCTCCGGCATGGAAAACATTCTCCGTCCATACGGAATGAGAGCTCGCTCCATCGAAAGGTGGGCGCTGTTGCGCGCAGCAGCCGCCATGGTGGAGCACGACTTGGGCCCCTGCTTTCTGGCGCAGTTGGAAAAACACGCGGGCTCACTAGAGCCCCCTCTGGGCAGAGTGCGTTGTATAGGCCATTGGGCCGTGACAACCAATATGTCCGAGGAGTTGGAGCCGTGGATGTGACATGCCTGGGGGTTGGTCAAACAGCCGTGGATCCAGCCTGTGTCGGTGCGGAAAGGGGCGCAACCTTTATTTCAAGGCCGCACCGTTTTACGACGCACACGCAGAACAAGGGCGGCCACACACGAAGAGGAAGAAATTTTGCCATTCTAGCGGGTGGGTGTGGGCTCGTTATCCCTTCTTTGGGCCAGGTGGGGGACCCATGCCGAGGCACATCCGCGTTTTGACGCGGTTTGGGGGATATTGTGTAGCCCACCAACGGCACCCCAGCCGGCTCAGCAGTCCAATTTGCGTATTTCAGAGTGGTGCGCCAAGCTCATTAAAAAGACCGGTGTCATCAGCAAGGCTTCAGAACATCGTACCGTAAGATGGGTGATGCCGTTCGCGGTGGTAGGGGGTAAACCGGCGGGTCTTCGGCGGCAATTTATCGCGTTTCCAAGGGGAATGAACGCCAAAAATGATTACGAAGGAGAGAATTCCCTGTGGTATATTTCCCAGTGTCTGAGCGCAGCTTTTAACAAACAGCTGCCATGCTTGATTTAAAGGCTTCGTTTTTTTCAAGCTGCTTTACCAAACAACATACTTCCAAATTTTATGTGTCAGACAGCACATGACGAGTTAGTGGAAGCAACTCGCCTTCCAACGTGGGACAAGCGACGCCCTGAGATAATGCACACCATAAGAAGGGGTTTGGAGGGGGACCCTGGCACCATAGAGCTGCGGTATGCAAAACCTATTAGAATGCGGATTCACGCATGTATAAGTGGCATGCGTATCAGTGGGCCGGCGGGAAAAACGCATATCGCAAAGCATGGGCCAGCGCGGCTCAACAGCCAGCGAGCAGCGGCACTGTTGCCAAAAATATGATTTTATCGGAGTACAGTTTGATCATGTTTCGCAGGCGGTATCGTGGTGTATAAAAATTTTGGGCAAACTACAGGGCTTGCTTGGAGATGAACCAGTTAGCCTCCTATGGCCGATACTTACTTCCGCAATGTTGGCCCCAGACGCCTCAATGTGCTGATGGGGTGCCTTATTGTTTAGGAATTTGGGGGGGGGGGNGATATCTGGTGGCGCTTGGGATGGGGCGCCTGACATAATTTCCAAAGTCGAAGCGCTTGTGGCCCACCTGGCCCTACAGGCTTTCCGCCGCCATCTGGAGGGGCCTCTGCGCATATGTGTCGGAAACGCAAATGTAATGCACATAATGGCAAAAAGCAACACACACTCGGACACGCTGGTGCTGGGCGCGACGGCCGTCGATAGGGCACTGCAGGGTCTTAAGGTGAGCGTTGCACGGCGTTAAATGTTCTGGGGGAATAAATCATCGGATGCCATTTTCAGAGGCGAGAACGTAAAAGCGCTTCACCTAGCCAAGGGGTGGAACTTGTGAAAGAGCGCGCGGGAGGCGGGCTAAGGACGGTTTCAGCTCTTCTTCTTCATGAGTTGTAAAACATCTGCAAAGGAAAAATCATTGATTCTTTTCACTTGATAAATGGGGTTTCCCCTCTGTGAAGAAGAACAAAAGGGGCCAAGGGTTCAAAACGGCAATAATTTATTGTCCTCTTCTTTCTTCCCCTAGCGGCAGTAGGGCAAAGACTGTTTTTGGTGCAACCGCTTTGGGAGCTGCTGTGTATTTTCTAGGCAAGCTTGCATGTGAAAAGGTTTGAAGTAACGCATCGCAATTCTTTACTGACTGTATGCTTCAAATAATTAGTGTGAAACACCATTATATCATGTTCCTTAAATATATGAGGCTCCTTTTGAAGCTTTTGTTACGCAAAAAATTGAACAGAATCTTGTTCATCCAAGTGTGGACTTTAACGTGCTCAGAACTTAGGTAGGAAGCTGCATCTGCCAGGGATAGGTGCAGTAACAGTTCTAGCTGAGCAATTCTCTTTAATTCAACCATTCGTACCTTGCAGCAATTCCATTTGGGAATTCAGACGCCTAAAGTCTGAGAACATATAGCTGGGTTTAACGCCCTGGTTCTGCCAAACTAATTCGATAAAAAGGTGCCACCCAAAGGCTTATACCGCACGTTCCTCTAACGAATGGTCTGTGCCTTACCTACCTCTATTAAATAAAGAAAGAGTAGGGGAAACCTAATATCCAATTCCCATCTCGAAAACAATGCCCCTAGATTGCATATTTGGAGGGCGTTCCAGCATACAGCAAGGCATTACCCATATAGGGGGTTAAAATCATGTATTAAAACTGACGAAAAAAAGGTGCTGAAAGCGCCCTTAACCCACCTCCCGCGCTCCCCTTCGCAAGTCCCACCCCTTTGCGATGTCCGTCGGTAAAACCTTTGCTCCTCGTGAGATGCCGTCCGCAGGATTCTTTTCCGACGCGATATAGCCCCATGTGGCGTGTAAGCCTTGGTCGCGCAACGCCCTGTCGATGTGCCCTGCCCCCCCCCGCCAGGGCATCGTAATGTGTGCGCCTTTCTGCATAATATGCATCGCTGCCGTGTTATCGACGCATGCATGGAGTGTAGCCGGTAAAATCCCCTTGAAAGCGAGCAGGGCCAATCCTACGGCCCTTGCTTCGGCCTGTGAAATAATGCGGGGGGCGTGCCCCCATGCCCCCCCTGTGGCCCACACAACCCCGCTGCCCTTAAACAAAGGCGCACGCCATCCGTATAAAGAGGCGTCGGACACTAAAGTCCCTGAAGTCGGTTTGGCCCTCAGGGGGTTGACAGGATTATTCTGCAACAAAGTGTCCAGCCACCCCTGTCCGATCTTAAGGGAAAAAGGGGGTAGAGCGGCCGGGCCATGGGCCTCTATTGGCCCTCAGTTGAGCCGCGACAGTCTTCGGCGCACCGTTTTCAAAAAGAAATAATGCTGAAAAAACGAACCCCCACCGCATACATCATGCGTGAAGTGAAGCTTTGCAATTCCCCAACCAACATCTTATGGAGGGGTGTGGCACTCTTCAATTTCCGTAACGTCTTGTCACTGAGGGAAACCGTCTTCGCAGTGTGGTTGAAACAAACCCCTATGAATTCATAACGCGCGGTGGGGGCCTTGTGCTCTCCCACCGTTGCACCGCAATAGCGCGCATCTGTCATAATACTGTTCCCCCACGACTTTACGCTCTTGCGTGGCCCTCCGATACGAATATTATCAATCCGCACGTATAGAGTTAACTCCGCCGGGGCTGCATAACGTGGTTTGGCCACCTCGGGGTCACCCGCCAATTTTCTTGAGATCGCGTGCGCGATTTCCGGACTACATTTATACCCCATTGGAGGCCGTGTGAACTCGACCAGCTCCCCCTTCTCCGTGCGGCAACGGAAATTTCTGCGTCTTTCGGCTGGCAAACCTGCCTGGAAAAAGGATGCCTTGAGATCGAAAAAGGCGGCAGCCTCATTGCACACCGCACCCAGGTAACGGGAAATGCGCCCTAGAGGAACCATGGCCTCGTAGTCCTCTTGTTCATTTTTAGCTTGTGGCCATGCCATGAAACGTCGCCGTGGCCCCGACTGTTTTTCCTCCACTACCGTAAAAGGCACAATCCATCCAGTAGTGGATAGCTTTGATGCGGTTTGAATAAAGCCGGCCTTCTTCATCGCCCGGGCATCCCCTTCTGCCATTCTCAAGGGAGGCTCTCGTTCCCCTGCCCTAGAAATAGCTGGCTGTCGCACCGAATCCCACACCGTATTAAACCGTTCCAGAGCCGTCGAATTGAGTCGGCTCCAGGCCCAGCGCAGTGAGAGAGTATCCGCATCTACCTTTTGTAACGGTAGCCTGCGTTCGTCGTTCTGATCGGCCACCCGCGTGTGATGGGTACGTCGCAAAATGCTATGCCCCTGAAAAAGTTGTCCCTTCTCCTGCCCTCTGTCCGGACAGGCCAATGGAGACATCGCCCATTTGCTGACCTCGTCTACATATATGCCGTCAGGTGTGCGGATTTGTTGACCAAAGCGATCCACGGCCTTATGTACCGCGCTGTGCTGCGTGGTAGCTCTAGGGATTTGCGTGTTTCCCTAGCTGGGCCAGCAGTCGAGGGTCGAGATCGTGTTCGATCACCGCTGCAGCTGCATGCGCCAGTGCCCCTCTTTTGATGGAACGCGCTGTCGTGCCGAATGGTCCGAGTACATTTTCCATGTCCTTGTGGTTAACGTCGTGAGCCTTTCCCCCTCCACCATTCCCGTGGTGACGCCTCTCACCCTCTTTGCACCTTCTCCCCCGATAACCACGTATCGCGCCGCTCTGTGGGAGTCGATCTTGAAAGTCTTTTGGAGGGCCCCCCAATCTACAATGAGGGCTTCCTTGGTTTGAGGGTGAGGAATGAAATTCTCCTTCCGGAGTAGGGCGATTTCGCCCCATCGACTAGCTGTGAACCAGGCGAGTCGTAGGGCCACCCGATCGTTTTCAGAGGTCAGCATATTGCTGATGTGATCCGGCTCCCATCTCTCCATGGGGTGGGCCTGTTTTATGGGGTCTGCGGCCGCCTTTCATTGAAGACCGGCCAAAATCATCTGAGCCGGTGACCGGCCTGAGGCCAGTAACGTCAGCAAGGTTCTTGTGTATTGCACCGCGCTGCTCTTGGCCAGTTGTAGACTTACAATAAAAGGGGATCGTTTTCCCCCCGAACCTCTAGATTGTACTTTTCCACGAAGCCGCAGAATCTTCGCATTATGGACACCCTTTGCTCCCAAGCCGAATGGGTCCACATGCCCTTTGCTATGCGGTTCGCCTCGGACGCCAGCGCCGTGACATATGGGTTGTTTGACGGTGCCGCAATAACTATAATCTCGTTTGCTGAGGTCTTTAAGGGCAGAAGAACCTGTCTTACCTGAACCCCCCCGAGTGGGAGGCGCTCGTGAGGCCCGGCATAATTAAATGGCGTGTAGGGCCCTTCCCGCGGCGAAACGCCCTCTTCCCGGTTGCCCGGCCGTGCCCGAAGCACTCGGTAAGGATTCCAATGCTTTCCCGGCCCCGGAGTTCACTGCTTCCGGGGCCGATAATCGTTTTTTGGCTTAAATGGCGTCTTTTTCACCTGCACATAGCATGTTGTGCTGTAGTGCCCTGTGCGCCAGCATCGAAAACCACGCGCATAGCTAGGAGGGGCGGAATATTTTTTCGTTTTCTGGACCGTCTGAAAAATCGGGTCGTCCTCCTTTCCGGGATCCCCGATGGCATTGGCAAGGGTTTGGATATTAACGCCGGGGTTTTCCTTCGCCGCCTGGGCCACCCGAAGCTGATAATACAGCCCTCTGCCCAGTTGCGCCTCTTCAGCCGACATGCCCTCGTGGCGGATAGCATAAATCCATGCCACGAAGTTGTCCCACGCCTGGCAAAGATTCAATCCAGGCTTCATGGGTAAGGGAAAAAGACCCCGATAAGCCGCCAGCAGCTGTTCTGAGGAGGTCCCCAATAAATACCCCAAGGCGCCCTCGAAGGTCCGGATATTTTCTTCTGGTCGGAAACCCTTTTCCACGAACTTATTCCTTAGCCTTTGAATTCCTCGCACCCCCACCTGGGGTTGAGCCCCCAACGCCGTAAAAGGCCGTTCTGCATGCCCGCCCATCTTGGCGGTATGTCTCACCGTGTGGGCATCTTGTAAAAATAAATTCGTTTTCACCCTCTGTTGCCGCCCACTGCGCTGGAAGTCCCTGTCTCTCTTTTTGGTTAATCCACGCCTGCATCTGATTATTCCGATCTTGCATCTGATTGTTCTCCTCACACAACTGGGTTTTCTGCGATTCCAACGTGTTAATCTGATGCTGAATTTGATTAATGCGTTTGTTTGATCCTGCCGTTTGAGCGTAGGCGTCCTGCTGGATCTTTAAGTTTTCCTCAGCCAGTTGTGCCCTGGCCATTTCATACTGCTGATACAGTATTGACTTGCTTTCTTCCAGTGCCATCCACTCAGTTCGAAAGGTCGCCCGTGCATCGTCAAAAGCCTTAAGAAAGCTCTCATTCTTTGGCATGTTAAACGACACCATAGAGTGCCGCAAAGAAACGAAACTGGCTTTAGCACCATTCTCCAGACAAATGGTCGGTTCCCCGTTCTCGAGTGTGAGTGCGCCTTCGACGCGATTGACCTGTGTACTAAAATTTGGTCTATACTCGAACGAAAAGAAGGTGCGACCGCAATGTTCAACGAACGTCCTGAAAGCCGAGAGGCTCGTCATCCATTCCGCATCCAAAGGGGTCTGCTGGGGGTTGGTGGGTAACATTGTGATCCTTGTGACTTACCTTTCGTTTCAAAAACTTACACTTTGCGACTTTCCAGCGGCAAGATGTGAATATTAGAATGATGATGGATTGCAGGATCTCCTGTTAACAAGATTGGGTAAGGCTTGACCATTCCTTTAGTAGGCTTTCAGAATAACTTGATAATTAAAACTTCAAATAAGCTCTAAAAGATAAGCTTCTTCGGTATCGCCCCTCATGGGATGCCAGCTGCCCCATCGTGGCGTCACGGAAAAGCGCCCCGAAACGCATGGCAAGCCAAGCGCCAGCAACGTTCGCCCCTCGAAGGGCTTTGCGGCGCCAAGCTTTTGGCACCGCAGGGCACCAGGGCCAGCCGCGCCCCGCTGGGACACAGTATTGTATTTCCCGGTCTTGGGGCGCATGTTGCCGCACCGT
>NW_008826285.1:0-9663 GCF_000691245.1 Trypanosoma grayi
ACACACACACACACACACACACACACTCACACACATATGAGAATGCCATCTGTCTTCGTTTCTTCAGACACGCACACACCCACTCACTCCTTCTTGCGTGTTCGTATTTCTCTTTATGCTTGGGTGGATGTGCAATTTTCTTTTTTTTTTGTCGTCTCCTTCGTATTTCCGCTTTATCCAACGGCGTAAAAGCGTGTCCTGTGTGCGCATTGGCCGAGAGGGTCTAGAGGGGGCTGGGGCTGGACGGGGGATGAACACGCGCAGGCACCACCGTGTAGCTCTCTCGCACCCGCACCCGCACCGACACACAACCAACAGCAAGGAACACACACACACACACAGACACAAAGACACGCCGAAGCACACTTTCGTTCATCATCACGGGTTCTTTACACATGACGTTTGCACCACCGCTCGTCACACACCACACACGCAGAAGGAACGCTGGTGTGCTGCCCGAGCTGAGCCGCACCTCATTCATACACGCATTCTTGAAGGCATACCACCAACAAAAGTATGTGCGCATCATGGTGATAGCGTCTCTCCTTCACTGCCTCTCTCTCTCTCTCTATTGTGCATCCCCGCCGCCACTGCGGCCCACACTGGAGGGAAACTAAACGGAGGCCAGACAACGAAGTGAGTGGTGCAGGTCACAGCATAGGAAATAAGGAGAAGAATGTAAAAAAAAAAACAACAACAACAACAACACACACACACACACACGAAAGCATCACCCCAGTTACCAACAACAATAATAATAATAATGGTAGAAGCGCCACCAACTGCACACAGGCGAACATCAAAACGCAACGAAAACTGCGTGTCATTGTTCAAGAAGGAGCTGCGCTGGATGGAGACCCACTCAGGCGATGACCGAGGAACGCATGCATGCACACAGACGCAGACATATATGTCCTGTCCCCGGCATCGCGAGCCGACATCCCCACAGTCCACATTGACACAAAACACCCCGTCTCGCCGTATATATATATATATATATATATATGTATGCTTGTGTACCTATACACACACGCGCGCGCGCACCGCACTGCACACCATTCCCCTCGTCGCCCCGGTGCCGCCCACCAAGAGCCCCCGCCTTCACGTCCCTACCATCATCATATCGTTGTTGTTGTTTCTGAGTGGGAGTGCCACACACACACACAGACACACAAGAAGCAATACACAGTATCATTGTTTGACACACACATATGCCACACACCGAAGCTGAGCAGAAGAGCACATACAACGCTGCCGGCCCCTTTCCTTCACGGCCACACAGAAGCAGCAGCGCCGTATGTGCCCTACCCGCAACTCACCGCACCCCGACTGATGCACAGTACAACAGCACCACCTGATGGAATAGTGTTACTGCTGTAATCAGTAGTAGTAGCAGTGGTGGTGGTGGTGGTGGTGGTGATGGGCAATAAGGCAAGACACAGTTTACTTGGTTGATTTCTTTAACTCCGTCTCTTTTCCTTTTTTTTAATTCGTATTTTGTCCTTTTCTGTGTTTTCTTCCCTTTTCCTTTGGTTACAGCTTCGCCTTGCAATACTCTCACCAGCCAATTCTCTCTTACTCCCCTCCCCCCCCCCCCCCCCCCCCCCCCCCCCACTCTCTCTCCACGCGCCGGAGACCACCATCCACTCGTGCTGGGGGCCAGTATTTATAACAGCATCAAAACCACATTTCCTCGCACAGCACATACAGATACACCCACACTTGTACACAGGGGACAGCCAGACAGAAACACACACACACACACATACACACGCATGTATATATGTATATATATATATACAACTGACGCTCGCAGAAATCAAGTGGGCTGGTGCAGTGCAGCAGAGCCTCACGCAGACTGCTAATTATTTCTTCTTTGTTTTGGGGGTCTCTTTCAGTCCGTTCTTCTGGAATGAATCACCACCGCCGACAGGTGGCATTCCTCGTCGTTATTCTCTCAGTTCCGCGCCAGCTTTGTGTATGTGTATGTGTGTGTGCGTGTTTGCGTGCATGCAGCCTCCCTCGCTTCCTCTCTGTCAGTGTGCTTGTGTTGACCCCACCTCTTTATCAGGCGCGCGCGCGCGCGCGAGCAAGAGTGCAGAGACAAGCACATTCCCGCTCTCCCACCTTCTCGCACGCCTCCCACCCCCTTCATCCCCCCTCTCGCTCTCTGACATCAACCGAGCAGCGGACGGTGAGGGGAGGGACCTTGCGCCTTTGTAGTACACGCCTCTCTCGTTAACACGCTTCCTTCTTAGCCTTTTCCCCTCTCAACTGGAATTTCCACCCCTCACAACACCGCCACCACCACTACTCTGCAGACGACGCATACACAACCTTTCTTTTCCATTTCTTGTTTTTTTTTTCTGCTGGAGTTTACGTTCATTACGCCTCCTCCGCCGACGGAACCTCCACGCGAGTGCGCTGCGCCGAAAAGCGGGTCTTGTCGTCGCCACCATCATCGCCTTCGTCCTCCCCACTCAGCGACTTGGCGGGGGATTCGATATCCTCCGCGTCGCCGTTGTCGTCGCGGCCGCGCTTGCCGCCAGTCCCAACATGCACCACCGCTGCCGTCGGGTCGTTGTTGCCGCTGCCGCCGTTGAGCGTCCAGTCGTACGACCCCGCTGTTCCCAACACAGCGTGGGTGCTGTTGTTGAGGGCCGAACCAACAGAAGCCGCATCGTTCCTCTCCCCCACATCGTGGCCATCAGAAGGGCGCAGGACCAGCTGCGAGAAGGACATGCCGTACGATGACCCACCGTAGAAGGAGTGCTGTGAACTTCCTCGCGAAACAGTTCTTCCAGCTGCTGCTGCAGCACCCTCTTCAGCGCCATCGAGGCCATTGTTCTCAAGGAACCGCACACGCGCTACACCACCAGGGCTGTAGTCCTCCTCGAACTGCCGCGCAAGTCCCACTACCGTCTCACGACCTTTGGTGTAGTCCGTCGGGAAGCGTTCATTGTACCGCGCCGGGGCAAGCAGGTATTGCCACAGCGTCAGTCCGTAGCGCCGCAGTTCAGTGAGGAACCCGCGTTCTTCCGCGTGGGCGCTTTCGCAAACCTCAGAGCCGTGATAGTAGGAGTCACAAAAGAGGCAAACATCCGGAAACCGCTCATCGCGTAACGGTTGGAGGTGCTGCAGAAGATCATTAGATTTAATAAACAGCAGAAATCCTTGCACTGCATCGGTACTGTAGCGTGCCGCCGCCAGCGGAATGCGGGCGTCCTCGAGCTCGCGAATGGCGGTGTAGAAGTTTTCAGGGTAAGTGTGCCCTTTACCGAGCAGCTCCCACGCGTCTGTGAGCAGCCGCTCCTCCCGCTCGTTATTCTCGCTGCGGAGCTGCTTGATGCAGCGCTGCACAACATGCGGATTAAGGCGCATGTCCACCTCCTTGATGTGGTGGCGGTGCAGTGTGCGACGCGCGCTTTCTTCGCATCGGCGGGCACCGTGGCCCATCACGTTGCACAACCTGCAGTACAGAACGCGCCCATCGTGCACGAGCTTCACCGCCAGGCAGAGTTCATTCTTTCGGAACTCTTTTGCTTTGCGGTCGTCCTCATCAATGGAACGCAGCGCGTTGTCGAGGACATAGCGTTCCTCCGGGTATTTGAAACTAAGAAGGTTGTGCTCTTCCAACACGAGACGTGCGACGGATAAATCCCACGGCTCGGTTGTCCCTTTTGGGCAGCGAGAAGTCACGTGGAATGGCTCGAGGCAGATTGGGCACAGCACGTCCTTAACAGGACGCAGCTGCAGTACGTCCTCCGGCGCACGGGCATACGCCGCAGGGTTGTACTCCGCCGTCATGGACCCGTCAATGAGACAGAAGAAGAAGGACTTCGTCTCCCGTACCTCCTCCACATTGCGACGCAGCGCCGGTGACAACTCGGCGCGGCGGTACTGGCTATCGAGTACCTCCACGCTTTGCAGCAGCTGGTCCCACTCGCGGAAGCGACGGCTGGAAATGAAGTGCTTTTCTGCCTTTTCCATTGCGGGGCTGAGGGCGTCGTCGCTCGGCTTGCCAAAGACGGTTCGCGACGGCATTAACATGTAACTTGCATGCAGCCACAATGCGTGCCGCTCGAGTGGGCCAGTTACAGCACCCCGCACGGTGTCAAAAGCCTCCAGGAGCTCATCATACGGCGACTCTTCCGTGATGAGGGCGACGATGCGGTCGAGCGCCTTTTCGAGGGAGAGGGGAAGTCGAATGCCGTAGCGGAATAGCTTTTCAACCGCCTCTATATACGTCATTGACACCCGCTCTGTCCGCCGCCGCCGGTATTGACTGTGGAATACATCGCCCCCTACAACTGGAACCTTGATAAACGGCAGCTCGCAGGGGCACCGCGCCTCGGTGTGTTGCCACACATCACACAGCCGGCAGCCCCCGTGCGATTCCACCAACTTGCGCAGCCATTGACGCACACGCGGGTGGGCAGCGGGGTCGAGCGCGTCAATTTCCGCCATGCTCGTTGGCACCGCTGGGCAGCGTTTGGTGTGGTCATTGTTGCTACTGCGCTGCCCTTCGTTGTTGAGGGTCACCGCCGCCGCATCCTCGCCAGTAGGCGGCACCCACCCGTAGCAGCTGAGAACATGGAATGCTATGGATGGACGCGGATTCTTGCGGCGCAGGCGACGCAGACTATCGCGGAACGTCGCAGGAATCTCGAGATACGGCCGCTCTCTCGGTGCGAGGCTGTTGCCGCCGCGCTCCGTCTGTCGCACCGCGTCCTTGAGGCGTTGGTACACATCGTGCCGCCAGACGACCTTCCACGTGGTGAGGAAACCGCGGTACTTGGACTGTATCTCACGCTCCTTGGGCGCGTCCGCGAGGCGCGAGTCGTCACCGGTGAGCACAGAGGCTGGCACCACCTTGCCGTACTCGCTCAGCAGCGCCGACGCCGACTTGCCACGCGTGCCGGCCTCCAGCGAGGCGTTGTGCATGGAGTACCAGCGGTAAGAGATGAGGTATGGAAGAAAGAGATTGATTTTCTCCGCCACCGCAGTGCACGACAGCGGCTGCTTGCTGTCCGCACACTCCGCGAGCACAGCATGGAGCACGCTCCACGCCCCTAAACGGTCCTCCACTTCGTCGTCGTCGGTGTCCACGATGCGCCACACCAACGCCCGTGTTATCTCGCCAGGGTACTCGCGGGCATGATCGCGGACAAAGCGCATAGTGTGCTGCGTCTCCGCTGCCACGGCGGCATCGTCGGTGAGCGCAGACGACACCTGCACACAGCAGCGGTGCAGAAATCCACGGTCGAGCCCAACTTCCGGCATGCCCAGGCGCAGCGATAGGAAGCGGAAAAGAGGTGAGGTTAGCGGCGACGCAGGACTCGGCTCGTTGCGGTCGTGTCCTTGTGCCTGCGAGGAAGAAGGGCACCGAGGATGACGATGCTAATAATAACAACAACAACAACAATAATAATAATAATAATGCCTGTGATGCCTCTGGTGCTAGCAGGCGCCTGACGCAACTGCGAAGAAGTAGAGATGGCTGTCCTGTCTTGCCTTTATTTTCCTTTCTTTGGCCCTGTATTACACGTGCACACACACACAGACACACACAAACAAACAAACAAACCAACAAGACACACGCACACACTCGATTCCTTTTTCTTCTTCTTTCCCTCTCCGCCCCTCTCTAATGGTGATATTAGCGAAGAGTGGTCTCCCTTCAGTGCTAAGCTTGTGCAACGAATGCGCATGGAGATGGGATTGGGAGTGGGAATGAGAAGCAGTAACAACAACAACAACAATAGTAGTAGTAGTAGTAGGGAGACAAGGAAAGAGGATGAGACAATGGATACTGGGAAGCGATGTCGAGAAATGGGGAGGGGTGGGGTGAAGGAGAATAGGGATGCCTCCTTCCATTTTTCCCGTCTTCATTTCCTCTGCAGCTGCAGACACCATCCGCAGCATCAGGAGCAAACACCACCTAATACAGCGGCACACGGGTGTTGTTGTCGCTCTGGCGAATGAACTCGTTCAAAGCGGCTGCGTCCTCCGCGTGACTGCAGCTGCGCAGCTTGCACGAATAGCCGTACGCACAAGCCCCAACACGCATCAGCACGTCGTAGGCCGTGCGGTTGCGGTGATACAACACCTGATAGTACAGCCGCATTCGCCACACCGCGAGCAGCGGGGGAGGCACCACATCGCGCTTCGCGTGTATGCTGACCAGATCGCCGCCGAGGAGGTGGTGCCGCAGATATCGCGCCTGGCAGTGCGACAATACACCGTCGCCTGTGCGGTGAATGCCCAGCGACGGCACGCAGCGGTGCAGCGCGGCATCACTCGCCAACCCACCGCGGATGAGGTACCGTTGCACACACTTCTCCTCACCGCCTTGCGCGAAGAGGCGCAAGGCGGCAACATTCATGTAGTGCCCTGCGCCGCCCCACCCGCGATCACCTAGATACAGTGGATCCAGGGCTGCTGCTGCTGCTGGGCCCAGCAGCGCCCTGTCGGTTGTGGCGTTCCACAAAGGACTGCCCACTACCAGCGCCTCGCTGTCGCGATCGTGCAAACCACGGCTGACGCGCTGCTTCCTCTGGAGACGGTCCCATGAATCTGGCAAAGCGATGCAGGCAGCCACCTCCCCCCCGCTTGCACCCGTCCAGCGGCCGCATCTCTCTTGCAGTAGCGGTGGCTCAGAATGCCTTGCCGCTGCGGCCATGCGGTCCAGGTTGCTCAGGTCACGCCGGTGCAGCAGGCGAACAAGCGCATGGAGGTCAAGGAACGTGTCATCGTCCACGACGATAGCCCACCGCACGTCGCGGTACGCGGTATCCCCGCCGCTGTTGCTGCTATTGCCGCGTGTGACGAGCTGCGAAAAATGACTGAAGGCGTGGAAGAAACGGTACTGGGCGCGCATCCACCCCTGCGAGTACCCGGTGTGTCGCAGCATGCCACTGTGCAGCCGCTGCGACGCCGCCGTGGTGTCCGTTTCGATCCACGTGCCGTGACGCCCATCCGACGTGTTGGCGGCGTCGGTGAAAATGAAGAGATTCCGCGCCGGGACATGCCCCATCCATGTGCACAGCGAGAGGTCGACACGGAAGAACTTCTCGTACGACCCCGTCACGACCCCAATGACGACGTGGCGGCGGATGTACGCCAGCACCGCCGGGTGCACGACACTCGCGGCGTTGTGCAGCAGCATCGTGTCACAGAGCCGACAAACGGAGGCGCGACACACCGCCAGCGTCTGCGGCCCAATGCCAGCAACTGTGGCGTCGCGGGGCTTCTCCCACGGCCGCTCGCCGCTACCAGCAGCAGCAGCAGCGACAGCACCAGTACCAGGGTCCAGCAGCGCCATCTCCACGCCGTGGTCGACCACCGCCACGAAGAGGCAAAAGCACAGCAGCGACAATAGCAGCGCGGAGGCAAGCAGTGCCGACCAACCGACAAAGCGTCGGCCACGCGCGCCTTTTGAGGGCCACCGGGCGCTCCTCAACATTTTCTCGAGGGGAGAGGCAAGGAAGCAGACAAAAAAAACCAAGAAAAAGGACGTGCACACGCAACCACACGCCGACCGTGACAATGCCTCGTGCTGGGGAAGGCACTCAGGCCTCCGAGATAAAGCACCCACGAGAAGGAAGAAGAGGAGGAGGTGGTGGTGGATCAGCCGCAGCCACAAAAGCGGTGGTACTGATTATGGTAACGTCATTGTGTGGACCAGACGCCACGCACACACAGCCAGCGAGGGTGGGGTGAGGGGAAGGCAGACCACGTGGTGCTCTGACTGGAAAGCAGCAGCGAATATTTTGTGGGATTCAGCGGCATGCCCCTCTCGTCAGACGGAGCCTCAACGACACCGTTGCAACCCTCACTGGCCCCTGAGACCGAACCCCCTCCCCCCTCCAGCGTCCCTACAGGTGCTGCCGCAAGTTTCGCAGAATATCCTTGACGAACACGGCGTCGCACGCCACTGGCAGCGTCCCGTGTGCCACACAACGCCTAACATGATGAGCTCCGACGTGTCTAATTGCAACCACCCCGCCCACGAATCACCGACAAAAGACACATGCAAAGAACAAGAACGAGGAAAAAAGAGCAACAGCAATGCTGGAAGAGGAGAGAGAGAGAGAGAGAGAGAAAGAGCGCCGCGTATGCAAAGCTGGCGATACGGGCGGAGATGGAGAGAGTGCGAAAGGGCAAAGAAGAAGTGCGAAGGCGCCACGTACAACTATAGACACACATGCACCACATATACATCGCTGCTTCCGCTGGACCGCAGCCCGGCGGGGCGTGCCGGAAAAAGAAATCAAAAGAGAAGTACGTCTTGAGTTCCTCACAGCCCCCCACACCCCCGGAGCCGCGCCAACAGGAGGACAGCCACACCACCATAAACAACTTCCGCAAGAAGAACAACAAGGAAAGGATCTCTCTTTTTTTTTTTCCACTCTCTTCCGTCTTAAGAGAAAATCACACTCCCTCCGTCTTTGTCTTGCCTCTCTACATCAGTGTGAGAGCGAGGGCAACCTCACGAAGAGATCGCGCGCACGTTGAAGCAATTCTCCCTCCGCGTCATGCCCTGCCGTGTACACAAGCGCCTTCTTGTATGCGAGTGCAGTAATAGCGTGGGGGCAGCGCTCCATGGCTGCTGCCGCCACGGCGGTGGCCCACACGCGCTCGTGATTCGACAGGTACACCCGCGCCGCGGTGAGGTCCTCGCTGACGCCGAAGCCGGTGAGGGGAACCCCACGCTCGAGCTGCTCCAGCGGAACGCCAACGCTAACACCGAGTATCGCGTTGAGCGGGAAGGAGCCGTCGGCGGCCTGCAGGGACGTCAACCGCTCAAGACAAGGCGCCTGCATCACGGAGTCTACCACGTCACGAACAATGGTGCCGATGAATTCCTTACACGTGGGCGGCGGCACAAGCCTGGCGGAGGCAGACGGGTGCTGCTCGATAGAACTCCTCTCACCATTCGTGTTTTGTTGCTGCTGCTGCTGCGGGCGCCGGTCGAGGTCGCCGTTCGCCAGTCGCTCTCGTCGGTGCTGAATCATCGTCTGTGCGTAGGTCCAACTGCGCGGCACATAGCGCACCGCAACAGCAGTTGGAGCTGCATATGCCGACGCTGAGCCTGCTGTTCCTTCCACCGCCGGGCGTGATTGCACCATCCCCNCGCAACAGCAGTTGGAGCTGCATATGCCGACGCTGAGCCTGCTGTTCCTTCCACCGCCGGGCGTGATTGCACCATCCCCGTGAAGGGTGAGGGGAGTAGGAAGGTCACGGAGAGCCGCGCCACCTCCTGCATTTCCTCCAGCGTTAGCGCCGACACCTCACGCGTGTCGATGAGATAGCGCATCCTCGCAGACGCCGCAGCGAGGTGTAGGAGACCAATCGAGGTGGCGTCACGCTTCTCTGCTTCTGGTGTCGTAAAGATAAGCTCTTGCACGTCGCCCTTCCCCACGTATTCAATGACAGTGGAGCCGACACGGCCTGTGGCGGACACACCGAGTGTGGCGAGGGAGGCGGGGGCGACGCCGTACACGAAGTGCTGTGAGCCCTGCGCAATGGCGGGTAGCGTTGTACCAATAGACGCTCGCACCTCCGGCTCGTCAAAGTGGATAACGATGTCTGTGAGCGTCGGCACCGCAATGCAGGACAGCACGTCGACGACGGCCTCCGCAAGCCCCTCCGCATCCGCAG
>NW_008826286.1:0-321 GCF_000691245.1 Trypanosoma grayi
TTGTGTTTCCCGCACCGTCACTCGGTCTAAGCGGGACGAATATATAAGTGGATCAAGAAGCTGCTGTTCGCTGCAGGAATATGAATCGCAGGGGAGGGAGGGAGAGAGGAAAGGGGGGGAGGAGAGAGAGCGTGAGAGTTAATGGGCGTAACTAGTGAAACAGGCTCAAAGAGGAAAGCAGAGGAGAGAGGAGAATGCGTTCTCACACACAGACACGCCGCAGCGCAAACCAGGAGAGCATCGCCGTACTACAGCCATGAAGGAATGGGTGAAATAATGCACAAGAGACTCATAGATGATGATATGTGTGTGTGTGTGTGT
>NW_008826286.1:391-726 GCF_000691245.1 Trypanosoma grayi
TGTGTCTCTCTGTTGTCGCTCCCTCCATCGATCCGTTATGAGTCCACCACCCCCTCCGCTTCCTTCGTCTCTCCTTCGTTGCCACCCGCTGCTGCTCACATATGTATGCGCAGGTGGATGTGTGGGTGTTTTTTCTTTGTTTTCTTTTTGTTTTTGTTTTGGCGCAGGCTTCCCGTCAAGTAACGTCCAACAAGCACATCCATACATGTGCACACACACACACACAGACACACACGCGTGCAGAATCCACTTGTCCGGCCACACCTGATCGCCCCCATTTTGTCCTCCCCGCACGCCTTCGTTCCTCTCCCTCTCTCTCTCTCTCTCTCTCTCTC
>NW_008826286.1:798-9649 GCF_000691245.1 Trypanosoma grayi
TCTTCGATGTTTTGCTCCTCTTCTGCACTCGTTTCTTCTTGTCCGCCGCCGCCCACACCTCCGCCTCCGCAACGCCCACAGAATTGTAGTCATCGTCAGTATCAGCACCAACAGCATCGTCACTGTATGTGTTTGTGCCGATGCCCGCCGTGGAGGCCCCCACACCGCCGTTCTGCAGCCCGGGTCGGAAGTGGTCTAGCAGCAACTGCACGCCAAACCCCGGGGCGCCCGCCGGCTGAAACCCCTTCGGCTTGTCGCCCCCCATCGCCGGCCCCGCTATGTCGAGGTGTGCCCACTTCACGTTGTCTTCAACGAAGTTACTGAGAAATGCTGCCGCATTGCAGGAGCCGGCCTCACGCCCGGAGGAGACGTTCACGAGATCAGCAATGCCGCCCTTCACCGCCTTCAGATGTTCCTCGCCAATGGGCATTGGCCAAATCTCGTCGCCGCTGCGGCGCCCGCCCGCCATGAGGCGCTGCGACAATGGCAGGTTGTTACTGAAGATCCCCGCGCGGCGGGTGCCGAGGCCAACGAGCACAGCGCCAGTGAGTGTGGCAAGGTCGATGATGGTGTGCACCTTCTTTTCCAGCTTTGCGTCGCGCTGCACGTACGTGAGAGTGTCAGCGAGCACGAGACGGCCCTCCGCATCGGTGTTGAGCACCTCCACCGTTAGTCCTTTACGGCTTGTAATGATGGTGGAGGGGTGGTAACTGTTGGGGCCGATCGCGTTCTCCGCGAGACCGACGGCGCCGACGACGTTCACTGGCAACCGCAGAGTTGCGATGGCCTTCAGCGTCGTCATGACCGTTGCGGCGCCCATCATGTCCATGTGCATTGTCTCCATCGCCCCGTACGGCTTCACATTAAGGCCACCGCAGTCGAACGTCACACCCTTCCCGACGAGCGCTGTCGACTCGGAGCTGTGCCGGTTTCCCACGTACTCGAACACGACAAGGTACGGCTCGTGGCACGAGCCTTTCCCCACGTTGTAAAGAAGATTCAGCCCCATCTTCTGCAGCTGCTCGCCTTTCAGCACGTGGCGCACTTTCACGCCAAGCGGGGCGAGCTCGCTCTTGATCCACTCGAAGTACAGCTGCGGTACGCCCTCGTCCTCGCGCAGGTTGCCCAGGTTACGCGCCTCGTTGATACAGTCTCCGATGACGTTGCCGTTCTTGATTGCCTCGGTGGCGTCGGAGTCGATGAAGAGATCCATATGCCGATGATCGCAGTGCTTTGCGCCACCTTTTTTTGACTTGAGGCGCTCGTACTTGTAGGCAGCAGTCACGGCGAAGGACGCGGTCTTCTCCACGATGTCAGCAGCAGCAAGTGCGGTGGGTGGCTGAAACAAATCCCCCATGCTGTGCACATCGTCCGGCAGTGACCGGAGGAGCAGCGCAGAGGCCTGCAGCCGTTGGGCCTTCCGCACCGCGTTCGTCACCGCCAGCCGGTAGTCGCGCACAGACGGCTCTTTCCCAAGCCCCGCGACGATCCGTCGACGCTCAGAATCAAACGCGACGTTCCCCGCCTCATTTCTGAATCCGAAGGGCAACTCTGACGGCGCGTGGTTGGGCGACGCAAAATCGACAGAGAGCATACGGTCCTCGCACACTTTCTTCTTGGCAGCTTGCTGGCGCCTGCTAGAAGCGCTGTTACCGCCCTGCACCGACCACGGCAGCACCGTCACGGACTTGGGAAAAGGTGCCCTCGACGTGAGTTTCTTAAGCATGGCTTGTTCCCTCTCGCCTTCTCCACACGTCTACGACTCGTGTTCCTTCACTCTACCCGTCCACTGTGAGTGTGTGTGAGGGTGCGTGTGGTCCCGTTTTCAATATACGAATACGTTATCACCGCCTGTTAAATGGGTATCGCTGTGCTGCTTATCCCTCGTTCTTCGTCGATCTTTTTCCCTTGCCTCACACCTATTACGTCTTCACCACCACACCGGTAATTGAGACAGACAACGCAGAGAGAGAGAGAGAGAGAGAGAAGAATAATGAGGAGTGTGTAGGGGAGAGAGAATAGCACACAAAAAGGGGGGCCTCGCTGGGCAGGAAGCAGTAGCAGCAGCAGCATCAGTAAGCTACAGCAGGAGGAAGAGGAGAAAGAAGACGAGGAAAGAACAACGACCTCCGCTGGACTGTCATCAGCTGCGATGTCGCCGCCCTTGTGGGAAAAAGGCACTGGCACGCCTCCCCACGCTCCTTCTATTTCGTTCTATATGTCCACGCCCTTAGTGTCATCAACCGATGCTCTGCCACGCCCTCGAAGGCATACGGGAAGACACAACACAAGGGGGAAGCAAGCAAACAAGGAAAGAAAGAAAAACAGAACGAATCAAACCGAAGGAAAACAACTCTGTACGTACGCACGCACGCACGCACACACCCCGGTTATCATTCACTCATCTACTTTCTCTCCCTTTTTTTTTTGTTTTTCGTTTCCTTGCACTTCATTATTGCGTGGTGAATCCACGGTAGAAGCGCTCCCCGTGGCGGTACCCCGTCACCGCACCGCCTGCTGAGGGGTCGACGACAGGGATGAACGTCCGCGCCGTGACGAACACCTGCTCCGTCTTCAGCAGCGTGACGTGGATGGGCTGATTCTCCCTGTAGATGTGCGTGCTCATGTTCGGCTCCTTCACACCCGTCGTTGGAAGACGTGTGGCGCCGTTGAAGCCGAGTCCCGCCATGTGTGTTGCGGTCGTGGTTGCGTCCGGCTGCAGCGGCTCTGTGCTGTCAAGTGTGTAGCAGATGATGCCGCCCGCCGGCGGGTCCTCGAAGAAGAGCTCCATCTCTCGGCAGCTGATGCAGATGGTGGGCGGAAGCAGGCTGTACGACTCCTGCTGCTCGCCCGCCTCATCGCGCAGCTCCCTGTTCCACGCGGAAGCGCGGCAGCAGTCGTACACGGCGGCAGTACTCCGCACGTGACGGCGCCCATTGGCGTTGCCGTGCGGGCGCTCCTCGTCGACGAAGGTCCACGCGTACACGAACGCCACATCCTCACGCAGCGGCACCGGTTTCCCATCGTACACGACGCCCTTCTTGCGTGAAAACTTCGCCTTCTGCCTTGCCTCGCCAATGTACACAAGCTGGTACATGATGCTCGTGTTGGGCGGGCGCCGCGACTCGTCAAAGTACATCTGCGCGTCCAGTGCGCGGATGCGAGCAACAGGGGCGGAAACGTCGGGGTCAAAGAACGAGTGTCCCGCCGCGTACACGACGAGTTGCGCCTCCGTGATATCGCTTGTCAGTCCCTCATCATGCCCATATACAGCGAGGGCCCGCACGACCACAGGCATACGCCTGCTGTCGCTATTGGTGTTCAACGGCGGAAGCGAGAGGGTGAAGGGGCCGGTGTACAACAGTGACGGGTGTGAGCCGTCCACACTGTAGCGTATTTGGTCTGCGGTTGCACTGTCCGCATTGGGGGCGATGGTGACAGGAGTGAATGTCGTCACCTCGCCCTTCTCGGGGATGATGCGCGGGGGCAGCGGGCGCGCGTGGTTGGTGCTGCCGGTCTGCAGGGAGTGTGGGCGACCCCAGGCGGAATCACGGTAGAGGTTAACGTCAATTTGCTGTTTCTGTTGATCCCCAGCATGCGGCGCGGCCACTGGCGCGTCAGCCACCACGTTGAAGGAGAACTGATGCACAGCACCCACAACACGTTGAGTGGGGTACACGGTGTGTGCACACACCGTATAGTTACCAGCCTCGACAAATAGGAGTGGTGTCGTGTACAGCAGAAAGTGCTCGCCGTAGTAGTTATCGGTGCCGAGAAGCCGCACAGTGCGATCGTCGTCCATCGTCTGCTCTCGTGTATGGCGCACATCGACAAGGATGTCGCACGGCTCCACATGGGTGGAGCGCAGGTGCACCTCTAGTGGTGCCTGGTGCGTCCCAGGAACGGGGTCGCACGTCAACTCAAGCGTCTGGCGGCGTCTAAAGCCGTGATAGAAATGGTACTTGCCCGCCACAGTGCGGGAGCGGGCGTGGCACCACAGGTAGATGATTGCCCCCACAATCAGCAGAAGCAGCACGCCGCAGATGGACAGTATCGGTATCACCACCTCTGGTCCAACCGAGGACATTCTATGTTGCGTCCGCCTTCTCTTGGTGTGTTTTCCACCTAAATGACGGCAGTGGGTTGGGGCACGCACGCAAGCCCCCACACGCACCAGGCAGCCCTTTCCTACTATGGATTCAAGGCTCAAAAGGTGAGAGAGATAACGAGGGCACAGGGTGCAAGTAAACGAAAAAAGAAAAGAAAAAAAAGGAGAATTGAGGTTGTGGTGTGAAGCAACTGCCCAACTAACAGCAAACGGTAAAAAAAATTGGCCCGTCCCGAGCAGCGAAGAAAAAGGAAACACAGTCTGCAGCAATAGAACAGAACATCTCGGAGAAAAGGCAGCACATAATAACGCTTGTAGTGGGGGGGAGTCGTGGTAATGGTAATGGTGGTGGTGGTGAAAGAATGAAGCGCAGAAGGAAGAAGAAAGGGAAGGGGGTAAAGTGCGCATCACCCCTTACATATCAGCGTGGAGGCGGAACATCGCTCAGCAGAAGAAACTGCCGCTTGCGCACAGCCAGCTGGTGCTCCTGCACAACCACCTTCTCAATGGCCTCCCGTACATGATGCGGGATGCCGAGCTTCGCTGCCACATGTGACACCCGATCCCGCTCCGCGTCGTCGTACTCGCCATCCGCCACACAGACGCACATCGCATCGTACAACAGAACGCGCGCCAGAGCTGTTGGGAGAAGCGCACCTGAGAGAAAGGAAGCCACATTTTCTGACACCTGCGGAGGGCTGCTGCTGTTGGACCCTCGCGTTGTGGAATGCACCTGAGATGTCAACTCTCCAACTGTAGCCGGCTCATTCCGCCGCTGCCTCTCAGCCCCAGACGTTACCATCATATTAGCTGAGGTAGAACCGGGATTTGGCCGGGACGTCATCGCGTCTACAAACTGCACCAACTCTAGCTTTGTTTGCTCGTCACGCAACGCAGTAAAAGGAATTAGGTGATCGATGAGCCCAAGGACGTAGTTGCGCTCCCTCTCCTGCGACCCACTCTGAGAGGTGCAAAAAAGCACCGTCTTCACATACACATACGGCAGGTTGCACACGCCAATATGTGGACTGTATTTAGAGCCATACAGCGTGTCCAACAGGAACGCACCGCCAACAACCGGCACGTAGCAGCTCCATACCCTCCTGGTCACGTGAAGCATGTCACAGGCGGAAAGAGGCCTCAAAGCCCGTCAACCAAATCACACTCCCGCGCCGCTGGATGCTGGAGCGCTCAGTCCCACTGCACCTCTTCCGTTGCCCTTCCCTTTGCCTTTCTTCGCCCCACCCCGATAGCCGAAACAGTGGACAGAAAGACGGAGTATATGAGTGTGCATGTGTGAGAGAGAAAATGGGTAACGCAGCAGAAGGCGGCGCCGACTCGGCAGAGTGAGTGGGCATCAAACAAAGCGGACATCTGTATGTCCGATTAGAAAGCGCATGGAGCCCAATGCGCCACAACGCACTTCAATGGAGACAAAAAAAAAGAAATTCAGCACTAACAAAACGCCCCCCACAATAAACTCGGGAATACAAGAACATAGCTTAAGTGTTGAGCAGGAGGTAACAGCAAGGTAACATAAAACGAGCGGAGAGAAGCGGGAGAAAAGAAAACGCATGCCGATCACCGCTCCACCTACCGTCACAAACGAATACGTCTGCGAAAACGCCACACGTAACGACAACGCAGGCTCAGCGGCACCTCTCACGCACCCCTTGCAGGAGGAGAGGGTGGCCCGAGTGAATAAACAATACAGCTAGCGTGCAATAAGACACTCTGTTTTTCTTTTGTACAATCGCCTCGTGCTAATAAATCAAAATAAATCAAAACTTCGAGATCACCCACCAGGAATCCCAGATTCTGATAAAATGAAAACACCATAAAAAGAACTCACCGGATTCAGAAGTCCGTACAGACCAAATAAACATCGAAGTCATGCAAGGTCAACAGGCATATGGGCGCGTGCTCCAACTCTTATGTTGCCGGTGTGGCATGGGTGTGCCATGATGAGTGAAGACGTGGCGGCCTGTCTGCAGCAACAGTGTGGGCCCACGCATGCCTCACTTCTTGTCGGCCGCAGCGCACCCCATGCACCTCGAGCAATTCACCTGGATCCTTTTGGCCCTTTCCTGATCATATAACATGCAGTCATACTCGCGTAGATATTCCTTGGTTGTTGTATGTGCACCACCTCCTTCGCTTCAGCATTCAGCTGCCCCACCACACAGCTGCACGCACCATCACGCAGACACAACACGACTCCGCCCATGGATTAGCAAGCAGGGTAGTATTGAAACACACATACTTCCCCAGACATACAAAATATAAAACAATAGGAATCCTCACACATGAAAAAAAACAAAACAAAGCAAAAAACATTTCGAGGCAACCTCCTACTTCCTCGTAAAAGATGTCCTGTCATACAGTTTATTTTGTCAAGGCTCATATATATCGGGAACACGCACCTCCCACTGCTCCGGCGTTTCGTGATGAGACCCATGCGGCTGAACCGAACCACTAATGTCAATAGCAGAGTGGGTATCAACTGTACTCGGGAGAAGGTACGGGTTCGCAGGCGCGGTAGCCTCGTTAAATGGCTCCTGTCCGACGCAGGGCATCGGTGTTGCGTCACCATTCGGCTGTGCCTCCACACTCTCATCGACGGGGTTTATTCGCGACGTCTTTGTTGGGGGAGAGTTATCAGCCGCCCGCATTGTCACACTGTGTCGAGCAGACTTTACGAGTACCTTAGATATCGACGGGTAGCGCTGAGTGGCACGTGGCGCAACTTCGCGTACGACATCGAGTGTGCGCTGCAGCATGGAGCAGTTTATGTCCAGGAAATTGTCCAGTGTCTCCCCTGTCGTCTGCTCCATTTGCTTCAGGAGGTCATCGTACAGATTTGCAAAATACGTGGTCTTCGCCTGCGACCTTGCATGGGCGCTATCCCGCTCCGCCACCTGTTTGCTGTAGAGTTTGCTCTCAGTGAGTGGTTTGTTGGCCTTCGCATACTTCTGAATCTTCTTTTCCACAATCTTTGCCTTTTTCTGGTACTCTTTCAAGAACGACTGTGCTGCCTTACCCGCATCAACGGTCTTCTTCGTCACCTCACGGAGTGGCTGCAACCGCTCAAGAATCTGTCGGTGAATCGAGATCCTGTATTCGGACAGTGAATCACCATCCTTCAACTCGCGCATCTGCAGCGCAAACAACTTTGCAGAGTTGTGCAAGGCACCTGCAGCATCCACAGGTTCACGGCTGACAGCACTGTATGCGCCATCAGCACGTTGTACGGTTGCTGCTCCTGTAACGTCGACATAGCAGTGGCCAATACTCTCAAAGGCAGCGGCCACACTCATTGACGCCATGATCATCTGCTGCAAGGCAGTGTCAAGCGCGTTCAGCTTCTTCTTGATTGACATTGCATTTTGGAGGAATTGATCAAGCTCAGCGCCCTCACTGTTTGCGTCCGACTTCGTCATTGCGTTGTGCAGCTGATGGAGTGACTCTTTTTTTTTCTAAATGTTGACGTTGTTGTTGTTGTTATTACTGTTGTTGTTGTTATTCTGCTTGGTGGCGGTATCAGCGTTGGGTATGTCTCTTTCTTTTCGTGTCCTTGGCTCGCAGGCAGCGCAGAGTGGAGGGGAGATTGTGTGAGGGACGCCCCCAGCACAGCGGGAGAAGGAGCAGCAGAGAAAAGCAGCAGCAGCAGCAGCGCCGGAGGCGGTTGAGGAGAGCTGCGGCTCAGGGAGAATAGCCCCCAGGGGAAAACAAACACAAAGCAGCAGTCAAATGTGCGACGGCCGCGAAAACAGCAACGAAAAAAATATATTAAAACACACCACCCAAGACAAGGTGGCTGGCCCCACCACCCACGCCGCTCCTCAACCGGGTAGTTGTTTGCTCATTCATGTTAAGAAATGCATGTCTTTAAATACTGCGTGGTTTTGTAAAATGTGTTTGGAGTTCCCCAGTGCAACGAACAAAAACAAAATTAGGTACGTAAGTTTCCAAATACATGTTTTGTTGCACACCCAACGTGGCACTTTAATGCATTCCTCATTTACCTCCCTCGGGCAGGCGCATACTCTTATGCAATGCCTGTCAGTTATACAGGACCTCTATCTCCCACCCCGTAAGCAAATACATTCGTCATACGCCTGAATGCTGCAGAACAGCATCCTCAGCCCCGCTGCCGGAATGGCCCTTTGCGTTCACTTGGTACGAAGCCAAAGCCGCAACTGTATCATTGAGCGGCCCCACCGAACGATCCAGACTGCATGAAGATTCGCGATGCAGCCGCGCCTCTACGGCGTCCAGAGAATGGTCTTTTGTCTGTACAAGCGACGGGTCTTCTTTTAAACCTTGATCCACTCCGCAGCCGTCGGGAGCCGTGGAGCCGGCATCGACCTGATCGGCCTTCGGGTGGTTCAAGTTGTCTTTTTCTGCATAATCACCAAATGGTTCGCCCCTCGAACCTGGACACTGCGCGCCGTCTTCACTCTTCGCCCCATCGTCCGTATCCGGCGCACGCACCTCCCACTGCTCCGGCGTTTCGTGATGAGACTCATGTGGATGATCCAAATCAGAATTCGCTGTTTCAGAGACGCTGAGTTCGACCTCCGCAAAGTTGCGAAGGAGCGGATTCTCAGGCGTGGTAGCCTCGTTAAATGGCTCCTGTCCGACGCAGGGCATCGGTGTTGCGTCACCATTCGGCTGTGCCTCCACACTCTCATCGACGGGGTTTATTCGCGACGTCTTTGTTGGGGGAGAGTTATCAGCCGC
>NW_008826287.1:0-9647 GCF_000691245.1 Trypanosoma grayi
GCTGATGCTGATGCTGTGGTTGCGGCTGCTGCGGCTGCTGTTGTTCCCCCGCCCTGACCTCAGTTAGAGTAATGACACTCTCCGGTGAGAGCACAGACGATGTGCTTGGGCTGCGCAGGTACGACGCGTGCGGCAACAGACTCGTTCGTCCGTGGTGCTGCTTCTGCTCGTGGTGAGAGTGGGAGGAAGCTGCAGTAGAAGCGGTGGCGTGGCGCTCCCTCACCGCCGAGGAGGTCCTTGAAGGGCCCCTCTCCGTATAAAGCGGCGACACCTTTCCCCTCGACGATGCGGTCGCCTGACTATGATGTGGCTCGCGTCGCTGCTGCTGATGTTGGCCGTGGTCGTGGTAACGGTGGCCAGAGTGGGGGCCGCCCGCCATCGCATCATCCCCATCATGCTTCAACCGCCACGGCGATGCGGTTGCCGCTGGTGGCATTCGTGCCGCATGCACTGAGCCTCGTTGCTGGGGTAGCTCTGAACGAGAAGCGGCAGGCAGCGCCGCCGTGGTGGCCGTGGCCGCAGCTGCCGCTCGTGCAGCTGTTTCTGGGCGACAGCCGCGGTGGCGGCGCGAGCACACATCACACTCATTGAAGAAGTTGCCATGGTGCTTGCACGGTTTGTAACGCGGGGCCGAGGGCACACGCACGGTGCCAGACGAGTTGTGTGTGTGGCCGCGCGCAAGCGACGAGTACGTCGGGCTAAGCGGCGACACCACAACAGAGGCGCACCGGCCCGGCAGGCCGTCCTGCTGCACATTTTGCTGCCGTCGCAAGTGTGTTTCGCCGTCATTGGGGGAAGGGCTCCGGCGCGTACTCGGCTGCAGCGGAGACGATGATGAGGTTGAGCGCGGTGACGCACTCCGCCGCCGCGGTGCGGCAGCAGCAGCAGCACCTGCAGCACTCCTCCCAAGCGCCTTGGGCGAAAGCACAAGCCCCGAGCTGCGCGGTGAAGTTCCACCTCGCGTCTTCAGCACCGTCGCTGCCCCTGTCGCTGGGGTTGTTTGCTGCGTTCGGTTATGTGCATCATGCCGTTCAGAGGCAGTGTGGGGCGGCATGCCATGATGGGTCTCGGATGCGGTTGTCGCGGCCGCCTGTGGCGAAACGATGCCCCGCTGGCAGGCCCCGCGCAGCTCCTCCGTCAGCTCCTTAATGGACTGTGCAACTTGCAGCAGTACCACATCCTTCGCAGCGGATCCACTAGAGGGCGATGTCACATCTGGTGGTAGTGGTGATGGAATTGAGTGATGCTGCGTGACAATAACGGGTGGAGTTGTCTCGTCTGCTATACTGCTGAGAGCCTGCTGCTGTGGTGGTGGTAGTAGTGATTGACCTTCAGAGATGCTATGCTGCCGTTTCCATCGGCGCAGCTCCGCTCGCGAGACGGCAGCCTCTGAGAGGGCCTTGTCTCGCTCCTGTTCTACGCGCTTGAAATTCTCGAGCACCGCACTGGCGCGCTGCTCTGCGACCGCAGCGGTCTCACGCAGCAGCTGCATTTGTTCCTCCATCTGCTGGAACTTTTGTGTCTCGCCATTGTTGTTCTCGTCGTTTTTAGCGCCGCTGCTGCTGTTAACGACTTCCTGCGTAACTTGGAACATGTGCGCGATCACCTTAAGTACGGTTTCGTCCTTGAAGAAGTGTGACACCTTCGGCCGCGGGTGGTTCGGCGGCAGTGGCGGCTTCGACAGCTTGTCGTCGCGCCTCTGCTGCTGCTGATCCTCACGATCCACCGCCTCCACCTCCTCGTCCTCGTCCTCGCGCACGCAGGCGTCAAGCACATCCTGCGGCATTGGATGCGAAGATGCCAGCGGCGCCCCGTTCACCTCCACCCAGTTGACGTACATGGCGCAGAGATCCACAACATCGTCCACGAGTTCACGCAGCTCCGCCGCCACCTGTGTGCGTTTCTGCAACTTCTCGATGATGCTGACAAAGCCGATGCTCAGCTGCTCCAGCGCCACCGCCCACACACATGGTCCCTCACCGTTGACACGGTTGAAGAAATAGCAGCCGCGCTGCCGTGTGGCGCGCTCGCTCAGTAGCCCGCAAATCTCTTTCAGCACGACCGGGTCCTGGTTGAAGGCCCGCTCCACGTCGAGCTCCGCGTACGGAGCCAGCATGTCCGCGACGAACTGCTGCACCATCTCTGTGTCCTTCTGCATAAGAATCGCAGCAAGTTTGTAGTTGGTGCTAAACTTCCCCAGTGCCTGGTAGACGCTAGCGATGTTTGACTCCACTGCACGGATAATCGCGTCGTCGCTCGCGTGTATTGTGTTGTCAGACTCCATCCTCGCGTCGGTTCTTAGGACAGCTGTACTAGTTGTAGAGACAGCGTCCTTCAGCTTTCCCATGTCCAGCTCCACGTAGCCATCGCCCCACGCGTCATCAAACGTCAACTCATCCGCCGCGTCACCACCACGGCGCCGGCTTGCGGACGGGATGGCCAAGTACCGCACACTCAGCAGCCCTGCCACCATGGTGCGCAGCTTCCCCACTGCCTCGTACAGACGGACCAGCCGGTGGTCCATCGGCAACACGCGATCGCTCGGGGCGTCCTGCAGCAGCAGTGAGAGGGCCGCACGCCGCGCGCCACCCTTCTCGCCGTCCTTCCCAGTGCTGCTGCCACCACCACCGCCAGTGGATGACTGCGCGGCAGCAATGGCTCGATCAAGCACCGGTAGAATGCCATCGGCAAAGCGCATGAGTGCGGAGTCAACGTCTATGAGACTCTCGTCGGTAATGCCTTGCGCAGACATGTCCTTGGTAGAGCAGAAAAAGCGATGGACTGCAGCGAAGTATTTGACCAACTTCTGCTGCGTGTACAAGTGATCCTCTGTGGTCTCCTGCAGACGCGTCGACCACCGACCAAACTTCTGCAACAACATCGCCAGAGACTCTTCGTTCTTCTGCTGTCGTGCGATGGTGTCGTTCTCGCCGTCAGCGCCCTCCCCCTCTTCCACCTCCTCTTCGTCGCGGCGTCGTTGCTCCTTGAGAACGGCCTCCACCACCTCGTCATCGGCAGACTCATCAGTGCCTAGCAGGAACAACGTCCGCTTGACACGCCGCCCCACCTCCGCCAACCGCATGAGAATCACCTGCATCGCCTTTCTGAACGTATCCGTCTCCTCGCGCCAGCGCTTCTCTTCTTCCTGCAACCGCAGTGTCTCGGACTTGAGAGCCGCGCGGTCAACCAGCGCCCCGTCATCCTTCAGTCGCTCTTCTAAATGTTTCAGCGTCTCTAGTACGTCGGCATCGGTGACGGGCTGTGCGGCGTGTGGTTTCCGCTGCTCCGGACGCAGCACGAGTTTGGATGTCGTAGGCGCCGCCTCCGCCTTGGCGTCCCGCTCGAGCTGAGCGGCTGCTCGCTCAAGTCCCACCAGACGGCAGATGGCGGCCACAGCGTGGCAGATACGCGAGAAACGTTTACCATGGGCAGCGCTCGACTGGACCAGGTTGTCAAGACGGACCTTGTTGGCCGCGTACGACTGCAGCAGGCGATGATGTCGCGTCTTTACGAGCTTCAATCGCTCCTCGAGGTCATCAAAAATAGTCGTGGCGGAGAAGGGTGCTCCCCCGCCGCTACCGCCACCGCCACCGCTGTTAGCACCACCACCACCAGAGGCGGTAGTGAGTTCCTCCAGCATCTCAGAAGAGAGCGCACCGAGCAACTNTTTACGAGCTTCAATCGCTCCTCGAGGTCATCAAAAATAGTCGTGGCGGAGAAGGGTGCTCCCCCGCCGCTACCGCCACCGCCACCGCCACCGCCACCGCTGTTAGCACCACCACCACCAGAGGCGGTAGTGAGTTCCTCCAGCATCTCAGAAGAGAGCGCACCGAGCAACTCCTCCATTTCGCTCGTGTTCCCTGCACCCAGAAGAATCTCCTTGCTGATCTTGATGAGTTGTTTGCCGCGCTCTCTCACAGCCTCCTCCACACGGGTCTTCTCTAAGCGACTCTGTGCCCCTGTGAGGTGTTGCTTCTGCTGCTCCTGAATCCATTGCTCCTGTCGCTGCTTCAGCAGCCGAACCATATCGAGAAGGTTATTCACTGGGGGATCGATGCGAGCCGAACCCATGGGGGAGCNTTCAGCAGCCGAACCATATCGAGAAGGTTATTCACTGGGGGATCGATGCGAGCCGAACCCATGGGGGAGCTCGGTGGAACACCGGTTGGAAGCAGCTGAGCCAGCTCGTGCAGACATTGTTGAATCATCGCTTCCTCTGTCACCGAAGAGGTACCGCCACGTCTCTCCATTGCCCAAAGCCGCAGTTGCTCCGCCGTGTCCACGAGTGTCGACAGGGTGGTCTGATCAACGACATGCGGACTCCCATCGTCCGCTTCGTCTGTCAGCTGCGCAATCTGGGAACCTAACTGCTGCACCTGAAGGAGTAGAGGGTCATCCGCCGCCTCTGCTGCGACTAGGCGCTTCACCACCCCTTCTACGTAATCGGTCAACGCACCCCCGGTTCGCAGCAACTCGACAGCTCGCATGCGATATTCCTCTGGTAGACAGCGGGCAATCCGCATCATCGCCTCCGACGGCTCCTTCTCCTCCCGACGCCCACCCACCCGCAGCTCCGGTGTGGCCTGCTCGCAGCGGTCGTACACAAGGCGACCCAACTCATCCACGATTTCCATGAAGGGCCTTTCATTTAACACAGTGGCCTGCGATCCCCTACCCTCATGCCCAGTCCCACCTAACGTATATGCCATCTCTACAAGTAAGGGCTTTGCCTGCATTTGATTTCGAGCCAACATAAAAAGCAACTCCCTCGCTCCAGACAGCGCTACACGCATGTACTTCAGCATGGCTTCAGCAGAAGTATCGTCAGGTCCCTCTCGAAGATGAAGGGGATCCACATTTAGTTGGCAACCTCTGCTCACCTCCCTCATGACAGAAAGAAGAGCCTCCAAATCCCCCTTGATCCACTGGTCGTGATTGAAAGACGGGTGGACGCTTTCATTCTTTGAAAACAGCGTCTCCCGTTCCTGTTCCAGCGTAGGAGGAGAAACAACACCACATGAGGCGAACTTGGCCATGACATCTCGTTCGTATTGAAGAAGAAGCACAGAATTTGCATGGTTCTCTCGTCTGGCAAACTCCAACTCCTTCACCACCTTGAGCACTAAATCAGGCGTCTGGTCTGGGAGAGTCCCGGCTGGCGCCTCAAGTATATCCATGATCTGGTGAATTTTTTCACTGTTGGTGTCGCCAATACTAGCCCCGCTCGACGCAGGGAAACAGGAGGAGCGCAGGACATTCAGCATCTCCTGCAATGAGGTTTCCCTAGACAACACCTTACCCGGACAGTTCTTCTCAAGAAATGTCCATGCCGTCTCCTTACACTTCTCCACTTGTATGAGAACTGCTAAGAGACGACTCTCTATATCGGCAAGTGCCTCCGTGCTTTCACTGGTCATCTCATCGGTGACGACAGCAGCAGCAGTCGATCCCACACCGAGTTGTTGCCCAGTCAATTGAAACAGCGTTTCGTTAACAACTCCTGCAAGCGACTCCTGCCTGTAAATAGACTCAGCGCCATCCTTTTCGGCCCGGTTCTTGAGGTGAACAACGGCAGCTAGTAGGTCTCGAACCGCGGCATCTGTCCTATCATCTTCAATGAGCCCAAAGATGCGACTCTCCAGCTCCTCAGGGAACACCGGTTCATCGAGGCGCGTCTGCCTTGTGGCTTCCCTCAGTATGGCCGACGTTACCTCACGCCCGGGTACACGCGGGTGCTGCTCCAGCAAGGAGTTTGAACGCGTCATTTTATCCACACTTGTGTCTTGTCGGGTTTTGTCCGAGTCGCACCCTTTTTGTGCCAGTTTGAACGAGGTCCACAGCTGAGCGTGGGCACTGCTCCATTCCTGCCGCTGGCTTTCCATCACGACGACTCTTCCGGATAGAACAAGTAAGGGGATCGAGAGAGAAAGAGAGAGAAATAGGCAAAGAAGAGAGAGAGAGAGAGGGAGGGAGGGAGGAGAGAAAAGAGGGGCATATGTATGCATGCTTGCATGCATACATCTCGGAGCGCGTATATTAATGAAAGGGTACCAAAAAGAAAAAAACAGCTTCCCTCCAGCAAGAAGGTGGGCCGTGTTTCTTTTTCTTTTCTTTTAAACACCGGAAGANGCTTACCGGCTGCTCCATAAGTTTCTTATCGCTGCTGCTGCTGCTGTTGTTGTTTCTCTTGGATTTGAGCGTGCCTCGCCTGCATTTTGTGGAACAGTTCCTCGGCTTTCTGTTGGGAATCCCTTTCCTTCCGCTCTATTTCTGCGATGGAGGCATCCGTTCGCTTCAGCTCGCCATTGATGTATTCAAGACGGTTGTTGACGATTGCCTTGGCATCGCTCTGATCTTGGAGAATGAGAGCGGGACCAATGAGTTTGTAAACCTTGGAATCCGGCTCTAACCTGTTCATCTCATCTCGCACTACATCATTCTCAGCCTTCTGAGCACCAAGGTGACGACGGGCCTCAACGAGCTTTGTCTTCTTGCCACCCAGCTCCTGATTCTCCTTGAGAATGAGCTGCAGCTGATCGTTCATGCTCTTGAGCTCCGGTGGTACTTGTTGCATTCTGCCTGTCTGACCTCTCGCTTATGTATGTCGCCGCTTCTCCTGGTGCAGAACGTACAAAGAGGTAAGAGCGACAAGAACAGTAACAATGTGGTTGAATGGGAGGGGGCAAATAAAAATAAAAATAAAAATAAGACAGATGATGTACTCCCTCCGAATGCAGGAGCGTATATATATATATATATATATATATATACCAAAAGCGGGCCAGGCATCTCTGCGTGTGAAATCCCTAAGTCGAGACATGACACCTCGCTGGGGCATTCCGCTTCAAAGGCATAAATAAAGAAAATCAGGAGGACCCGCGAGTAATCCATAAAAATTTAAACAAAAAAAACAACAACAACATCATCATCAGGCCCTGCGTTTCCGATCGGCTTCCAAGTTTCCCTTGTTAACAATTGGCCACGAATCAATCTGAACCAGGAACGGCAGGTACATATACACTTTGTCACGGTACCTTTTGTCTTCTTCAATTGGATTCCGCTCCAAATACACCGTTTTGAGGCTGTCCTTGAATCCACTCAGCTTCCCTACCTCATCCCACTTATCTACCTTCCCGTCCGTGAGCCAAAACTCCTCGAGAAAAGGCATTGTTTGGGGATTGATTGCATCCGCATTTATAGAAGATATCGGATTAAAGCTAAAATCGATAATCCGTACCATTGAAAGACGTTCTACGTTTTGAATTGACGTCAAGCCGTTCTCGGAGAGGTACACTTCGCGTAGCTGAGGGTTGGCGTCGGGACCCAAGAAATTTTCCGCCTCAATGCTTGTGATGCGGTTGGCCTGTAGGCTGAGAATTTCTAACGACACCAACTTGTGGAGCGATGCGCCAATGGCTACTATCTTGTTCTTACCGAGCCACAGTTGCCTCAGCTTTGTCAGTGTCGCCAAACCAGGTCCAATCTCACGAATCCGGTTCCCCCCCAACTCGAGCAACTCCAAGTTGACAAGCGGCTCCAGATTCTTAATCTCCTTAATTTTGTTTTCCACCAAATACAGCTCCCTCAGCGTCGGCGCAAGAGACTCCAGTCCACTGATCTCTCGTATCTGGTTGTAACTCAGGTCCAACTTGGTCAGACGTCCAAAGGCATTGACTACGTTCCGCTTTGGCGATGGCTCCCCCTCAAGCCTGACGGTTGTGAAGAAATCCCTCAGTTTGCGAATCTTGTTGTCAAAGAAGTCCAACTCCTCGAGACGAGCAGCGAGGTGCTCTGGAAAAGGCGACAGTTCGTGAAGAAGGTTCTTTCTGAGTGACAGTGAGGTGCATTCAGTAAATTTGTCCAGCTCCACCTCATCCAAAGAGAATAGTCGCATGTTGTTGATCTCAATCATCAGGCTCTTGGTATCAATATTAAGAATTATCTCCTCTGCTGAGTGCTCCCCCTGGCGCTCTTTGGGAACTGGCGGCTGTTCGTCCTCCTCGCTGTCATCATCGGAGTGTTTCTGCGGGCCAGCACTCTGCGCGGCAAACATCGCCTGGAGTCCACTCTTCAGCTTTTCTCGTCGACGCTTCTTCTCCTCGCTGTCCTCAACACGGTGCTCATTTTCTTGGGGCATGACTTCTCTCTTCCAACGCAAATACAAAGTTAGCACAGCAAAGAAGACGGGAGAGCTACACACAGATTTATCACCACCACAAATAGTAACCCCCAGTACAGCACCCTTGACTGGGCCATCAAAAGTTTTTTTTACAACTAGAACAAGTCTTTACTCGCTTTAATCGGCAGGCTACTCGATATTCTTCCTTACCTGCCTCTTCTTCTTCTCGGCGTGCCTGCGTCGCAGATCCCGCACACCTTCCATAATCTGCCTCCGCAGCTGCTTGAAGCCCCTCTGCCGCTTATTGACGACGTTTGGAAACCGAATGCTCGCCACCTGCTGTGCCAATGGTTTCTCACCTTGAGCACTTTTTCGCTCCTTCATCCCCAAAGATTCCTCTAGCTTATTCTGTTCGTCGTGTTTTTGTTGAAAACGCTTACGCTTTATCTGACGTGACCCGCGAAGTCCTCGTGGGGTCTTCTTACCAGCCGATTTCGCCTGGGCATGCGTCACAATGGAAACCCGCGATCCCCTCCCAAAGCCACGTCCCATCCCTGCAAAATTCTAAACATCGACACAAAGACAGTACAGGGAGAGAGAGAGAGAAAGATAATGGGGGGACAAAAAAAAAAGAGAGATGTGGGGGGAAAAAAGAAGAATAAAGCAATAAAAAAACTGGTATGTCTATTTCACACGCAAACACACACCCACACAGAGAGAGAGAGAGAGAGACTCTATATTTATAGAAGCAGCCCGGGGAAAAGATGAAAACGGCACAGAAACCCGATGAGCTTTCCACGCCCAGTCCAAACGACAGAGTCATACAGAAGCAGGTGCTCAGAAGAAGCAAGAAAAAAATGTTACCAGAGAAAGAAACACCAAAGCCAAATATGACACCCACCTACATAGTATCAGAGTAAAGAGACCGCATGCGCCAGCATAGAGCCCCGTGATCAAGTAAGGCAAAAAATAAAAAAAATTCCCGCTCCCTCAGTGATGCAGAATAACATGGACTTAATCTTTCACCATACCGAAGGGAGCGGGAAAACATATAGCAACCTCCCCCCATTATCACCCCACCACACGCCGCGTTTGAAACAATAGACCATGACAAAGTTCCCACCACGGAGCCAGTTCTTAAGGGTAACGAAAAGGAAATGGCAAAGACATTTTTAACACGAACCCCCACCCAAAAAAAGGCAAATCCTTTTCTGGCACCTACGTGTTGCACAGTTTCTCCTCAAGAAATAAACCCACCGCCGACCCCACAGCCCAGGCAACGCGCACCCCCAGGCGCAACTGAACCTGGGGGTCCCGCAAACGTTTTTTTTATGACCAGCACCTTGTCCGCCGAGGTGTTCAAGTTTGCAGCAGTCTTGGTCACAGCGTGCGCGAGATTGGTGTTATTTCGCAAATGGAAACAAATAGCTGTCCAGCTTTGCTCTAAAATCCAGGAGTTCCACGCGCACGAGGGTGCTGAACCGAATTCCAAATCATACCCGGCGCCTTTTCCTTTGCGCACCCGGCG
>NW_008826288.1:0-783 GCF_000691245.1 Trypanosoma grayi
TTCCGTGGCGGGCGCGGTGGCAACCGTGGCCGCTTCTGAGTCGGTCCTCCTCGCGCCAAGAGTGCGCAGGTTTCGGCGCTTGAGTGAAAGTCAAGGGTGCAGGGTTTTAAAAGCGTTCCCGTCTGGGAACTGCACTGGGAAACATGAAAGATGTCCTCGTCAGGTCGTGCCGCGCGGGGCAGAGATGGTCGGCTGCTGAACGTCACCGCATGCGGTGCTCCTCTGTGGGTGGTGCGTGTTATGCCCGCACTTCCCATGGTGTGAGGCCGCGCGTTGAAACTTGTGTGGGGGCTGTGTGCATGTGGAGGCACACAGAGCTGTGCGCGAGATCAGCAACGCTGCTAGGGGATAAACATAGCAAAGGAGTAACTCTCATTTTCGTCCCACCCCCTTCCCTTGTTCGGTTTAAGTAGTCACTGTGTTGGCGTCCGAACATCGCAGAAATAAAGAAACAGTAAACAGATTAAGCGTAATAAGAAGGTAAACTACTTTTCTTTCACTGTTGAGAATGGGTGTTGTTGCCACTCGGGCGCCACCCATCTCTAACTCTGTGTGGATGTGTGTGAGTCTGTTTGTGAGGATAATGTGGGAAAGTAATTCCTTTGAATGCCACACCCAATCTCTGTACACACTTGGTTTGCCGGCGTGGTGACCTTCTGGTCTTCCTGGTATGCTCTTCGCTGTTGTCTGTTCTTTGTTTCTGGCTAGGTTTAGACAAGGATGGCGGCGTTGCTCGAGGATTGAAACGTGTCTGAGTGGCGTATCTTTTTCTTGTGGGCATTT
>NW_008826288.1:993-4651 GCF_000691245.1 Trypanosoma grayi
AAAAAAAAAAAAAGGGCCGCACCTTGCTTGTGTGGCTTAATGATCAATTGCAGTTCCCTGTGCGTGTGTGTGTGTGTGTATGGTGTGAAGTCCCTCGACTGCGCAAGACAAAGTATTGTTTGACACACTGTAGAAAAAACTCACTGGTGCTGTGGAGGACTTATTGTGTTGTTGTCGGCGGTGAATCCGCGATTTCAGAGGTTCAGGCTTGAGGTGTTCGCAAGCTCTACGTACAAACCGGTTGCTGACGGTGACAGAAGAGTGCCTCTTGCTTTTCTCACCCCACAGTTTTTGGCCTTTGGCCTCACCTGGTTTGGTGGCAGCATCAGGGCCTCCATTCTGGAAGGTGCTGCCTGCATTGCGGATGTGCTTTCCTCTACATGTGTTTGCGCGTTTTTTTTTTTTTTGTTGTCTTCGTTGGACTTGCTGTTTTGGTCGTGCACATTCCCTCCGTTCGGCTGGTTGCCTTCTTCCACGCGGATGCCCCCCCCCCAACGCATCTTTCCGTTTTATTTTTGTTTGTTTTTGGCCTTTGCTGTCTCTGAGGTAGAGATATGCCTCTCATCACTGTTCTTGACCTGCAGTTGTCTAGCCGCTTTTTGTGGTGTAGTTTCGACCCCTTCTTCCTCTGTGTTGTGTGGCTGACCACGCTTCCGTTGATTTGAATCATGCCTGAATGGCTTCAGCTATTCTTTGTGCTCGATTGCTGTTCGGTTGTCTGCGCGTTTCCCTATCCCATTTCTCTATCTTCTTTTTATGACCGCCGTGGGTGGTGTGCCTGTGCCGTACCCCGAAGAGGCTATTTGAGGGAAGATCAGCAAGATGCAGGAGTTTCATGCCTTCGAGGTGCTGCCCGGCAAGGACCACAAGCTGACGCTTCGGCCGACGTACGGCTTCCACCTCTCTGTTGTCTCCATTCCGCACGGGGGCAAAGGACGCAGCACGTTCTATGCGACGGTGAACGGAAAGTCATTCGCCATCGCGACACTTGACGCATCACAGAACATTCTGCAGGCCTCCGTCGACTTGGTCTTTACCGAGAAGCAGGGGGTTGTCTTCCGTGTGAAGGGAAATGCCCCGCTTCACTGCTGCGGGTACCAGCAGGAGCTCAGCGCCGACTTCAACGAAGTGGACATGGACGGCGAGGAGCTAGAAGAGGAAAGGAAAGACCCGACGCAGGCACCGCAGGATGACGAGGAGGATGAAATGAACGACTTGGAGGACGAAGAGATGGACGACTCTGATGAGGAGATGGATGATATTGATGATGAGGAGATGGGTGACGACGAGGAGCTCGATGAAGAAGAAGAGATAGACGACGGCGACGACGACGAGGAGCTCGATGATGATGATGATGAAGAGATGGATGGGGAAGGCAGCAATGAAGAGAGCAGCGGCGAGGAGAATGGCGATGACGAAGGCGACGAAGAAGACGAGGAGGTGGCTGAACCGCCGGCGAAGCGTGCAAACTTGGGCGGCAGCCCCATCCACCAGCAGCAGCAGCAGCAGAGTCCTCAGGGCCGTCCCAGCCAGCAGAAGCAGCAGCAGCAGAGTCCTCAGGGCCGCCCCAGCCAGCAGAAGCAGCAGCAGAGTCCTCAGGGCCGTCCCAGCCAGCAGAAGCAGCAGCAACAGAGTCCTCAGGGCCGCCCCAGCCAGCAGAAGCAGCAGCAGCAGAGTCCTCAGGGCCGCCCCAGCCAGCAGAAGCAGCAGCAACAGAGTCCTCAGGGCCGTCCCAGCCAGCAGAAGCGTGGTCGTGAGTAGGTGTAGTAGAGCGGCTCCTGTCACATCTTAGGAAACCGTGCAGCACGCACCTAATATTCTCGTTAAAATGCTAAATTAAATTATTATGATCTACGCTCCATCTTCTAAGAAGACTGTAACGACTGAACGCCTTCAAACGGTATACAGCAGGCGCGAAAAAGGAACGGGAAGAAGGAAGATAGAAAGAAAGAGGTGATAGTGTTCAATCCTTTCGCTCCTTGGGTTGTTTTTTATGAGAGCGCGTGAATGCCTGAGTGCCCCGTTGCAATCAATTTAAACAAAAAACCGATGGCGGTGATTGTGTGCGTGTAGTGAGCTCCAATGTGCAAGCTGTACCAAACTCTACTCTGTGGATGCCAACAACAGCGCATATTTTTCATTTTCCACTGCCTGCTTCCGTGTGTTCTATTTTGTATTGCTTTCGCAGGTAAGCAAGCGGCGCTGTAGGAGGTGGGGCGGTCATGACGGAGCTCGTCAACCCCAACCCGACGGTCTTCCGCGGCTCTCAGCACCAACAGCAGCAGCGGGGTGCGGCGGAGCTGCAGCAGGAGCAGGACGAAGACGCCCGCGACCCCATCGATGCGCTTGAGATCTACGATCACATTCACACAATACGCGACCCGGAACACCCGAACACGCTCGAGGAGCTGAAGGTTGTGGAGCCGCACCTTATCACTGTGGACGAGTCGCGGAGCACCGTGCGGGTGCAGTTCACGCCTACTGTGCCGCACTGTAGCATGACGACGCTAATCGGGCTGTGTATTAGTCTGAAGCTTCAGCGCTCGCTGCCGCGGTGCATGAAGGTGGACGTGTACGTCACGCCCGGCTCGCACGAGCAGGAGGAGCAGGTGAACAAGCAGCTGAATGACAAGGAGAGAGTGGCGGCGGCGCTGGAGAATAAGAACCTCCTCAACGTTGTGGAGTCTTGCTTGTATGAGTTCGAGTAATGAGGCATTCAGTTGGGCGACAACAGGAGGAGGTGGTGGTGGTGAAGAGGAACAAGAATGCAATGAGAAATGATGCGGCGCGGGGGCCATCTGCTGACTGCGCCCGAGTTCTCTTTCTCTTGCTGTGTGTTTGTGTGTGTGTGTGTTTTCGTGGCCGACTTTGGCCGCATAACTCGCTGCGCTCCCTGCCCACCAGGCGGCACGAAGCACTTGGGCTGTCCGGCTGCCATTGGCTCCCCTCTCCAGCTGCCCACAGTGTGCGCCCTCATCTTCTCCCACACTCTTTCTTTCTCTCTCTCTCTCTCTCTCTGATTCTTGCGTCTGTGCTGCGTGCTTCCTGCAGGAGAATAGGCGTGGAGGTTCTCACCTCTTTCCCCCCTTTGCTCTAGGAGAGAGTACAACATACAGCAACACGAGCAGCAGCTAGGCAGGTGTGGTGCAGGCGTAGTAGTTCGCTTTCCTGCAGTCACTTGTGCTCGAAGAAGAGAAAGTAACACACACACACACCGAAAGAAAAAAGGAAACAACAAAAAGAAAAGACAAGAGAGAAAAGAAAAAATTCAAGAAGGGATTCCAAAACACACCAAAACAAACCAAAGAAAAAAAAACCAAAATAAAATCAAACAGCATCAACCAGAAGGGAGAAAGAATATCCAACAGAGAGAGGAGAGGGAATCTGAATATTGGTTTTTCAATCAGCACACTTGTACAGGCATACACAATAGAAGCTCAAGTAGTAGGAGCAAGAGTAATTTCACACGAGGCAGGGAGACCAGGTCCACCGGGGTCAAACCGTCACGAGAAGGGAGTAGTAGAAGCGATCGCTCCATACCACTTTCATTCACACCCCTCGCCTCAACACCGCTGAGAGTGAATTGCTGTGCTCTCGCACACAATCGAGGGCAGCAGCATTACACACGCACACACAACAACAACAACAACAACAACAA
>NW_008826288.1:4924-9643 GCF_000691245.1 Trypanosoma grayi
CCCCCCACCCACACACACACACTCAGGGAACTGTGCAGGTGCATTCCTCGCACGCAGCGACCTGATCACGGACACAACATTTGCCAACAACCAGCCGACGAGGGGCGGAGAGGAAGGCACAGACACAGCGGTAGCAACAGCAACCACTGACCAAAAGGGAGTGTGCGTCGGAAGGACATACACGGGCGGATACACAACACGAGGATAAGGCAGCAGCACAGCACATAAGAGGGCCCATACAGCGCTCGCATTTTCCACTCACCAGTTGGCAGACAACACATTGCTTCTGCACACAATGGAAGAAACTGAGATGCTTATGGCCGCGAATCACATGCAACAGGAACCCGATCTCCTACCACACACNGCTTCTGCACACAATGGAAGAAACTGAGATGCTTATGGCCGCGAATCACATGCAACAGGAACCCGATCTCCTACCACACACACCATCCTCTGTTAGCAAGCAGAGCAGCCTCTTGCCAAGCCATCTCTGTACACCGAATGATCGCAATGGAGAGGTACCGATGCAGTTAAACGAAGGGCAGTCGCTGACAGCAACAGTAGACAACCAGGCGGAGAAGGCAGCCACATTAACTGCTGCGAACGACGATATTTCCAAGTCTTGCTGGCAGGCGACCAAGAACAACAACACCCCTTGGTCGTTGCACCCACGTGAGGCGTGGGCAACACCGAGGTCGACGCTCAACCCTGAGGCCAAGGAGTTCAAGTTGCCTTCTGGCAAGGCGGACGACTCGTTTGCTTCATCTGTTATGAGCATGAATGCGGCAGCGATGCTGCACATGCCGTTAATGTGCAACGGTGGCAGCAACAGTGGTGAAGGTGGCGGTGCCCCGTTGGCGATTCCGCTCTTCGCCGTGCCGTCCATGACGGTCGAGTGGCGCTCCACAACGGGTGTTATGTGCGAGCCGGCATTCGCCCCGGCGGGTGGCGTCACATGCGAGGCGGTCTTCGCCCCTGCCGCGAAGCCCGACAGGACGCGGTGGCCGCCGCCGCCCTCACGCCATGCCGGCGCCCCGGTGACCCCGCGAACATTAGCGGGGCTCATCATGGAGGACTACGCCGAGGAGTGCCGCAGCACCGGCTGCCACATGGTTGCGGTCTTCAATCTGGAGCCACGCACAACGCAGGAAGAGCTTCTGAGCATATTCTTTCCAATGGGCGCAAAGAAGGCGGAGTTGCTGCCCCCACACCGCTCACCGCGGCCGAATCGTCGTGCCGGCGTGGTATTCTTTTCGTCCAAGGCCTTTGCCGCGGTGGCGGTCGAGAAACTGCACGACTTTGTGCCGAACCGACAGCACCAGCCTCTCAGGGTGCAGTATTGTGGCCCTGATGCGTCGGAGACAGTGACCCGAGAGACATCAGTCCAGTCCACTACATCGCCTCACTCGCTACCATCGTCCACGCGATATTCACAGCCTCAGCAGACGATAACGACTCCAGCGATGGTGCCGACGTCCCCGCTGCAGCCTTGGCGTTTGCCGGCGGGAGCGCAGCTCGACCGCATTCATGAGGAAATGTGGCTTTTTGTGAAGAGCAGCTTCTCTTCCTACCAGGGCGTCCTGAAGCATGTCGTTGCTGTCCATGGCTTGGACCGCAATCAAGCACAGAACGTGCTGAACTGTAACTTTCTTCTCAAGGGTGCGGAGAGGTATGAGATGTGGCCGGCGAAGGCCTGCGGCTTTGTTTCATCTCCAATGCTGTGTAACGGTGTAAGTGCCCTCGTATTTTACTCGCAGGAGGTGTTGGCTAAAAATGCTGTTGCGTGGTTCCAACAGTGGCCACCAGAGGGTCAGGCGCAGCCCATCGACGTTGTGTACCTTAACGGTCTGGCTTTCGCATCCAGCAGCCCAGCGACTGGCAGCATTCAATCGTGCAGCGATATACAGGAAACCAATAGTGCTCATGGCAGTGTTGCTCAAGCCTCTACTACTTCTCTTGCGGTGACTCCTGTCAGCCCTTCCCACATCGCGGTGTTTGACAAAATTGACGCCTACTTTATGCGCGAGTATGGCGATCCAAATCTGTACCTCGTTGGCGTCCACAACCTGCTGGCGAATACCGACAAGAAGGCTCTTTTTAGGCTTCTTGCTCCTCATGGGGCACTCGATGCGGAGATGTACCCTGGTGCAGTCAGTGTTGGTGGTGAGGTGCGCAGTAGTGGTGTGGCCTTCTTCGATAATGAGGCTGTGGCGCGCAAGACTGCAGAGAAGCTGCACAACTTTGCCCCATTCAAGCAACCCTTCCCAGTTGTTGCACGCTATTTGCTCAAACCTGTTACAGCGGATGTAAAGGAGAAGACAAGCTCTACGGCGGCGACAGCGGCGGAAGTTGTGTCCCGCGCAATGGGCGGCGCCAGGCCGGATCCATTCCTATCTGCTGTCGCGGAAGAGCTCTACGCCCCCATAGTAAACGCCGACCAGCTGACAGAAAAGATGGTACAACTTATGGAACGCCCAGAGACCACGCAAGAAGTGGCTGGACAGCTGGCGTCTGTGATCAATGATACCCTTACGGCGATGAAACACCATGCAGTGAAGCTTTCGACACCACTTGTGCACGCGTTGCTGGGCTTGCACGAGAAGCTGAATATTCCTCGAAGGAAGTCTAAAGACCCGGTCGTGGAGGCTGAGGTGCAGGAACCTGTCGTAGCACGGAATATACTCCTCATGCAGATTATTGCACGTGCGCTGATGAATCTTCTTATGGATAACTCCAAGCCCCATGAGTCGCGTATGGTCGCTGCTGTTTTGTGTGGGTATCTCTTTCAGTACAGCTACCTGATGAAGAGCCCATACGAGCTGGCGGTCAAGCTGATTGTGGCGAACGAGAAGTCCCTTGACATTGCACGAGACCACCGAAAAAATGGTCAGAATGCAACGATACCGGTGACCATCGTCGAACTGGAAGAAGAAGAGCAGAAACCGTGGGTGACGTTGATGCAGTGTCTGGAACAGATGACGTCTCTCTGGCGGCAATACAACAAGTCCCGCGCGAAGAAAGACCCTTTCCGAAAGGAGTTTGAGCGGCGTGCGAATGACTTCTTCCAACGGAACGCCACAAGTGTAGGTGGAACCAGCAGCTCGCTCAACACTAGCACACGTCCCACTCCTCGACGTGTGGTGGCCAAGGTAACGCCGGGAACTGGTAGTGGATGCAGCAATAGTTCACCCGGCCTGACGCAGGCATCGCCGGTGGCACCACGCGTGGATCTTGGTACATTTGTGGACACCAGCGGCTACTCCAACGACATGTCAATGGAGAGCAACCCCTCCGTAGCAATGGTTCCGATGTCGTTCATGAGCGACCCCTCCGCCGTAGCTTCGCTGTTGGTCGATAAAAGCCGACCTGTGCTCAATGTGCTGTCACAGCAGCAACAGAAGGATCAACAACAACAACAACAGCGGATTCCAATAACCCGACCAAATGCTCTGGATATGGCCTCTGCGATGGAGTCAACCAAGCCACCACCTGGTTTGCGTACGTTTGGCACCATACAGGGAGTGTATACGCATGCTGAGCTCATGGAGCGCACCGTCTACATTACTAAGCTCCCTGCTACACTTCGACGCTCGCAGTTTCGCCGACTCCTGCTGCATTTCGGAGAGTTCAACAAGGTGCGCTTGTGCCGCGACGACCACCAGTTTCAATCGAAGACCGAAGCGAACGGCTTGACAGCCGGTGAGCCACCTGTTGCGCTTTGGTTCAGCTTCGTGGAGTTCGCCGAGCAAAGCAGTGCCAAGGCAATGATTGAATACTTCCGCAACACCATCTCCAATCCGCAGCCCTTTGGTTTCCTCCTTGACAATACAATGGCGTGGCCCGATGCAAGTCGGTTTACAGTGGAGAATATTCAAGCGCTGCTGAACGTCCGCACAAGCCCGGCGAGGAACCCCATTCATGATCAGTTACCGCTCGATGCTATTCTGACATGTGCGCCACAGCAGCCGAAGCTTGTGCTTCGCAATCGACCCTGCCATTTCGGTTTAGAGGGAGGTGAGAGTACGCTCGATACCGGGGCCGACGCCACATCGATGCCGCCACTTTCCCAAGCTGCTCTCTCGAACTTGGCCGCCGGCCGATATACGCCCGGCTCCGTAACAATGACGGTGGCGCCTGCTTCGGCAACAGCGTCAAGAACACCAACAACAACGACGGCAGCTGCAGCAGCAGCAGGGACAACAGATCCGTGCCTTTTGTTAGCTGCGGCAGCCCAAACGGCGGAGCGCACCAGCAGCGACGCGGTGGAAGATGACATGGAGTTTCACAGTATCATGAACGCTGTCGTGCCATCTGCGCCGTCCGACGTGTGGGGCTTTGAGTGTGCGAGGGCCGCGGTGCACAGCAACGATCATCTCTTCGACGCGACGCAGGTGCCGTGGCTGAAGAGTGTTGCCACGGAAGGGCACGGTGGCGGCGTGTGGGCGACGGATGCGGGGAAGGCGGCCTTCAGGGCATACGTGGCGCCGCTCGGTAACCCCCTCATCGAGGACGACGAGGACAGCGGGTCCGACTAAGTCAGCCGTGCTTTCGGCGGGCGAGCAGACGTGCCGGTGTGCGTGGCGCGGCCGCACCGGCAGCCGCATCCCTGGGCGGCGCCGAACCCCCGGTGGCTTCATATATGCATAAATGTAATACACCAAAGGAAAGACACAAGACAGCAAAAAGAAAGAAAGAAAAAAGGAAAGAAAAAAAAAAAAA
>NW_008826289.1:318-9623 GCF_000691245.1 Trypanosoma grayi
GCACCTGCTGTGCCTGAGCCGCCGAAGGCCGCACCTGCTGTGCCTGAGCCACCAAAGGCCGCACCTGCTGTGCCTGAGCCACCAAAGGCTGCACCTGCTGTGCCTGAGCCGCCAAAAGATTCATCGTCGTCGGGTGATGCCCCGAACGAGAAGCTTGCAAGGAACACGGTGGGCGAAGCTGTGAAGAGTAATCGTTATGACGGTCGCAGGAAGCGTGAAGACCGTCGTGAAGGAAAGAAGGGAGATTTTCGTCAAGAGGTAGGTATGCCGAAATCATCCTTGGCAAGCACAGGCAAGAAGCGGCTGTCCCTCTCGGACGTTGTTGATGATGTTCGTGAAATGAAGGTTGTGTTTGCCCAGCGTCCCGGCTTGTCAGGTGCCCAGCGTCATGCGCCATCTTCACCTACTCCGCCGCCACCGCCGCCACCACCACCACCTCCGGCTGCCGGACCCGTAGCACCACACTCCTCTTCGTCTCGCGTCAGTGCGTCTACCACTTCGCAAGGTGATGTATGTAAGACTGCTACAACTGCTGCAGCTGCTGCTATGGCGTCGCAGGATGTGGAGGATGACATTTTTTTCACCATTGCGCCACCAACGAGGGATGTGGAGAGTGGAGAGACTACGTGGGAAAAGAGTGCTAGTCTCTCGCTGGATGAGGAGATTGAAAAGGCACGGGCGTCGCGCCCGTTGGTGCGCTCTCCCGATGCCTTGAACGACGAGAACGCAAGGCTTAAATTGAACGTGAAAGGGGATTATGATGAAGGCGCCTCTGAGGGTCCCGTCGACAAGGAGAGCCTGAAATCTCTTCCACAAGAGGAAGCTGCAACCATTGACCTCCATGAGATCCCTGATGTCATTAGCGAGCGTGCGCATGTTCCAGAGCGTTCGGAGGCAACACAAATGCCTGACCAACGGCGAGACTCGCAGCAGTTGGGTTCCCAGGAAAGGGACGTAGAGGTGAAGGAAAGACCACCATTGAAGGACAGCCGCACGGAGGAAGTAGTTGTTGAACAGCCTCCGTCGACTCCATGGACAAACACAATAGCGAGTGATGGTGAAAGGGGGACATGTCTGAAGGTGTCCTTTGACGACGAATCGTCGCTGGGCGCGACGATCCTCCTGCAAGAGTCACCCGCGCACGTCATGGCGGCCGTAAACGCTTTACACGAAGCCATCACAGAAATCGAGGATCGTCACGGCTCTACTGCGTCTGTCACATATGTAATGATCACTGCTCTTCCCACGCTGAGCTTTTTCGAACCGAAGAAGGGACCATTGGAGCTTTCGTGTGCTGAGCGAGTGGATTTACTGCGGGCGAAGGAGCGTCTCTTCCAGCGTCTGGTGGAATCCGCGCAGCGTCTGCGCTTTGTGGCGGTGGTACACTGTGGCATCGTTTGTGACTTTGGTGCCGAGCTGTTCCTTGCATGCCACCACCGCGTGCTTCTGGATCCGGCGCGCACCACGTTTGGTTTTAAATCTATACGCGTTGGTGACTTCCCCGCGGCTTGTGTGGTACGGCGACTCCGTTATTGCCTCGGCTCACAGCGTACCATTGAGTTGGCGCCGCGGATGCACGAGTACAGTGCGGAAAGTCTGGTGGACGCTGGGCTTGCAGAGTGTGCCCGCAGCGTGCAGGAAGTGGTGGCGATGTTGCCTGGCTTGGGAGAACGTAGTGTGGATACACCGGCATCGTCGTTTCTCCTGTGGCTCGAGCGCACACTCCTTCTACTGCTTCCACGGCCCACGCAGCGGGAACTGGTTCTACGCAAGCTGTTTTTCACCTACAGCTTCGACAAGTCGATGGTGGTGTCGGGACAAAATCCGCTGCTGCACGCGTGGGTGCGGTACAGCATGGCTGCCATTACGCAGGGAAATGGCACCTCTGAGACAATCGACGACAAGGCGTCTCGGCGACAAAAGTCTGATTGCTGTGCGAGCATATTTAGCGATATGGCGTATTCCTCCCCATCCACCAACGCGGCAAGTGTACACGCAATGACGTGCGCTATGCAACGCCGTGTGCTTCCAGCACTGCCGGGTCCAAATTTCGTTACCTTCCGCGGCGAAGAGATAAATCTTTGGCCGCAAAAGATAAAGGCGCTTTCCTCTACAGAGGGTGATAGGGCAACCGTGCTGTTGGACTGCTCGCAGCGGTGCATAGGAGCAACGGTGCAGTTGGTCAATGACCACCGTGAAGCGCTGAAGGACACACGTGTGGTGCTTATTGGCGAGGAGCACGTCGCCCGACAGCTTGTTGTCACACTGCCGTGCAGTGCGGTGGTGTCGTGCGCCTCGCCGTACCGTGCCTCCGCCCTCGAAGGGCTGCAGGAAGTCCGTCTCTTTGCACGGGATAGCTGGCCGGCAAACTTGCGCCATAACACGCTCGTTGCAGCGCTTACCTACTTGCAGGCGCAACGTCGCCCGTATGTGGTGTGTCGCGGCTCCTGTGGCAAGCGGCTGCTCGCTGCCGTTGCGACGGAAGCATGCCGAATGGCGCTTCAATGCGACGTCACGTGTGTTGAGCGCGCTGCTACCGACATGCTAGGCCTCCTTGTTGGTCCCTTCCGCCTGATCGACCACTTCGGCGCAGCGGCAGTGCTGCAGATGATGGACGACACGGCGGGCGTGGGAGACGGTGGCAACCCGCTGCAGGTCGACTGCCTACCCGCCGTGGGCCGCCACGCGCTGCAGTGTATGAGCGCCGACGGCCTTCTGGGGGTCCACGCGCGTCGCGGCGGCTTCTACACCTACCGTGACGATGGCACCGCTGTGGGTTTCAATGCGGAGGTGCAGCGCCGCTACCTGCGGCGCCGCCTCACCGATGCGGAGGTGGCGGACCGGCTGTTGGCAGTGATTATCAACGAGTGCTGCGCGCTGCTTCTTTCCGGCTGTGTGCAGTGCGCGGCGGACGCAAACGCGCTGAGTGTTGCCACAATCGGCTTCCGCGAGACGACAGGTGGGGCGCTGGCGCTGGCGGATGCCCGTGGCATTGCCATGCTGGTTCAAAAGATGGAGGATCTGTCAGAGTGGCACGGGCCACATCTGCGTCCGTCGCTGCTGTTAAAATGCATGGCACACTCCAGTGTGTCGTTCGCCTCTCTTTCGGAGGCGACAATTCAGTCGGCCCGCATGTGATGTGTGGAAGAGAGCAGTGATTTTGAATGATGATACAGGCACTGCGTCAATAGGCGCGTTGTGGGTGTGTGTGTATCTCTGGAGGTCGGTGTGTGTGAGGAATATAAGGGGAACTAGTTGTAACACTTAGCAGTGGCGTCTGTGTGTGTGTGTGGTTGGTTGGGAAAGAAAAGGGAATGGGAAACATTGGTGGTTGTTGAATATTGAAGAAGTGGTGCGCAGCTTTCATCTCCTAATGCTGTGATGGGGCTTGACCTACGGGGTGTGGGGCTTAGGAGACATCAACTGTTTTTTTTTTTGCTTCTTTTGGTGCTCTTGTTGTTGTTATGGTTGTGCGCTGGATTTGCCGTATAGCCTTAGAGTGGGGTGACGAGCAAAACGTGGTGCTGCGAAGACACACTGTAAAGCACAAATTAGAATAGCAGACGATTTCACAACTACACGTGGTGTTTCTGTATATATATATATATATATAGTTTCACAACACGTAACGAAGCAGAAAGAGAAGCAAACAAGGGGAAAAGTAGAAAGTGTATATACATACATACATACAAACACGTGTGCGGGGATAACGAGGTAGGTAGAACAGGGATAGACAATGGACGTAAACGAGCTACTATTCCAGGCAGCTGTACAAACCATTGATGCGCTCAGCTTCACACAGAGCCACGTCGTCGACTCGGACTTCCGCGCACACAGCAAGGCCACCATCGATTCGGTGCGCTCGCTGCAGCGCGAGCAGCGCAACCGCATCGAGCAGATGTACGGCCCGCGGGTCGCGTCGTCCGACGCACTCGCGGCGCAGCTCGGGGCGGCGTACCGTGGTGAGACAGCCTCACTCGATCTCGCGAGGGACGCCGACAACCACGACGCGCCGGTGGCGGTGACGTCGACGATGACGCAAAGCCAGTGTCAGGCCTTCAAGAAGGAGCTGAAGCAGCGCATCCACGAGTGGGAGCGCGCCTTTCGTGAGGAGCGCGGCGCCGCCGTGACGGCGCACGACAAGGCGTCGTTGCGGCACATCTACGAACTGTACAAGGCGGCGAAGAACCGTCTGCGCGGGAGCGAGTCGCCGCCCAACGGTGGCGTAGACGGCAACGGGAAGGACGCAGAGGGCACGCACTTGCATCAACAGCGGCAGCAGCCATCCATCAACGGTGAGTCGACGCACGGTGATAAGAGTGCGGCATCGGTGCTGCAGCCGCCGTCTGTCTCTACCACTCAACTTGACGCCCCGAGCGGCGGGGTGTTTACTCTGCCGGCGTCCATGGTGTCCTCTGAGAGTGTGCCGCGGCAGTCGGTGGGTACTTTACTCAGCAAGGGCCCGGCGGTGGGCCAGATGCCGAACGAGGAGCTCGCGGCGGAGAAACGCTACCTGAAGCGCATCCTGCACCACTTTGAGAGTGAGTTTGAGCAACACAATGGGCACGTCCCAACGAAGCAAGACAGACGGGCCTTCACCCGTGAGTACACCCGCTACGGCGAGCTGAAAAATGAAATACAACGACGGTCATCTTCAACAAACCAAAAAAGCACGACCACTGTCACTGGGGAGCTCCTCGGTGCCTCCGTTGCTTCTGCTCCTGCCGCCACCAGTGATCTACTCGGTGAAGGCACCTAGTGCTTGTACCGTTGCTACAGTTTTTTCTTTCTCTGTCACTCTTCTTCTGCATCAGCATCACTATCATCTCCGGCTTCGCGTTATGTCCAGGCACCTGAGTTCTGGCCGCAGCGTGCCCCCTGCTCTCCCTTTTTGCTGGAGGGATGCGCTGCTGCTGCTGCTGCTGCTGCTGCCGTTTCAGTTGTTTCTGGTCTTCCTCTCTCTCTCTCTGACCTTGGAGATCACTTTTTTTTTGTTGTTGTTTCTCTTCGTTTTCGCTTCTAATTATAATTGTCTCTCTTCGCGCGAGGTCGTGTCCTACACTTGCTGATCAATCTTTTTTTTTTTTCGTTTCTCATTGTTTTGGCGCACACACCGCGAAACAAAAAAAAAGTAAAAGTTGAAGTGTACGCTGCGACAGCCGTACATGTCGCTGTCGCGTAAGACGTCGCCCGTTGACGAGCTGCGCAAGGCCCTCGACGCGAAGGTCTGCAAATGGGGTGCCCTCGAGCTGGGTCATGGTAGCGGCGGCCACAACAGCGTGTTTAGTCTCACGGACTACGACTACCCGGACCGGCACCTTCTGCGTTCCTTCTGCACAACACCCGCCCTCCAATGGAGTTCCTTCAGCTGCATGCAGAAGGGCAACGTCGCGCCCAGTGAGGCACAGGCGCGCGGCGTCGCGGAAGACTTCGCGAAACTGACAAGCCTCAGCAGTACGGGTACGACGGGCAGCCAGAACATTATTGCAGAGTCTGTCAGCTCTGTCAGCGCCTTCTTGGAGGAGTGCTGTCCTAAACTTTGTCCCAAGAAGGGTGAAAAACTACATCGTGGGTCAACGTTCCTCTTGTTCGCTGTCATCACCGGCGACACGGAGCTCGCACGGCGCTGTCTAGAGCTTGGAGCGAACCCAAACAGTATGGGTTTCCTCAGCGACCCCGATGGCCCTGTGAACCAGATGCAGCATGGCTACAGCCCCATGTTCATAAGCGTCATCGTGGGAAAGGTAGAGGTCATGTCGGTGGTGCACCACTTCGGCGGAAGCATCCACGTGTACGATCGCTGGGGACGCACGCCGTTCAATGCTGCCGTGGCGCTTGGCGACACAGAGATTGTGCAGTGGCTGCTGGCAAAGGGTGCTCCACGTTGCATCGGTAACTGCATGTCGCTACAGCCAGACGCCTCCACGTTCCCTGAAATGACGTCCCTAAACCCCGCGCTCCATCGCCGTCCTGAGCTCTGTAACAACGAGGAGGAGGCGCCACTGTGTCACTGTCACTCGGGCCGGCCGAAGGGTTTCTGTGGCTGCGTGGACGACATGTTCTCTCGTTGGTCGTACGACCGCCTGCGGTCGCCGTGGCATGCCGGCATGGACTTCAATGCACTTGCGACGGCGTACGCCGCGAGCGCTCGTACCCGAAGGTGCGTGGGCTAGCAAACATGGTTGCGTCTGGGGGAGAGGAGGCGGGGGAACAGGGAGAGGGAGAGGGGGAGGGGGAGGGAGAGTGTAGTAGTAAGCGAGGGAGGCCCAGAGCTGCGGCGTTTGCCATGCTGTTGTGTCATGCCATGCTATCCTTGCTCACCGTGTCTCCACCCAGCATTTCAATGAATCTATATGTTTTTGGCTGTATATGTGCGTAAGCGTGCTTGCTCGCGTTTGTTGTGGCGAGCCTGCGGCTTTTCTTTTTTCCTGGGAAGCACCCCCTCTCTCTTCCCCTCTTTCTCGTCGATCTCCTCTTTCCTGAACGGTGCCGCGTGAAGCCTTTAAGCGAAACACACACACACACACAACCATAACCACTCGTGCGCTGAAGAGAGAAATAGATATATTAGCAAATACTGATATTTCAGCATGCCAACGTACGTTACGTCTGAGAAGCTTGTTGAGGCATGGGAGAGCTCCCCACTCCTTGCGGCCAAGACCGCAATTGTAATGGGGTCCCCTGTCGAAGCCTGCAACAAGCAAGAGTTCGGACCGCCAAACATCTCACTTGACGGCGTTGCTTCCGTACCAGAGTCGGAGAGCGACGTGCAACCCGTCCAACAACAACAGCAGCAGCAGCAACAGAAGCCGAAGGAAAAAGACAACACTTCCACCATCTCCACAATGGTGGCGTTGGTGGTGTACGCGTCATTCGCTTCCCTCTTCTTGCTGGCCCATGTGCGCGAAGTGTTCCGCAAGATGCTCCCACGAAAGACCCAACGCGAAGGTTACGCGCCTCTTTTAAAGGACTTTGACGATTTTTTTCAGCGCCGTTTTTACATCCGTATTCGTGACTGCTTCAACCACCCCATCGACTCTCGCCCCTCACGCGTCATTGGTGTCATGGAACGCGTCTCACACGACTTCAACCGCACCTTTTCCCTCACCGGTAATATAGTTCCATGCGTGAACCTCTCCTCGTACAACTATCTCGGCTTTGCGGAGGACACCCCGAGCATCACGCACCAAGTACTCGACAGCATTGACCGCTATGGGATTGCTTCTTGCAGTGCGCCCTGGGAGGCGGGTCAGCACAGCCCCGTTGCGCAGCTTGAACACGCCGTTGCAGATTTCCTCGGAAAGGATGACGCCATTGTGTGCGGCATGGGCTTTGGCACGAACTTCCGCGGGCTGCCAGCACTATTTGGTAGCGACTCGCTTGTCATCTCCGACAGTCTGAACCACTCTTCACTGGTGAACGGTGTGCGCATGTCTGGAGCGCGTGTGAAAGTCTTCAAGCACGACAACTTTGGCCAGCTGGAGACGGTGCTGCGCGAGGCTGTCGTCCTCGGACGTAACCCGACGGGTGCCTACGTGCCGTGGACGCGCATCATTATCGTTGTGGAGGGTGTGTACAGCATGGAGGGCGAGATCGTCGACCTTGCGCGTGTTGTGGAGCTCAAGAAGAAGTACGGTGCACTGCTTTTCGTGGACGAGGCGCACTCCATCGGTGCGATTGGCCGCACTGGACGTGGTGTGACGGAGCACTGCGGCGTCGACCCGAAGGACGTCGAAATCCTCATGGGTACTTTTACCAAGAGCTTTGGCTCCATTGGCGGATACTTGGCGGGCCAGCAGAGCATCATCGATTACCTCCGCACGCACAGCTCCATCGCCCTGCACTGTGACACACTCGCCCCGCCCTGTGCACAGCAAGTGCTCGCTGCTCTCGATGTGATTCGGGGCCGCGACGGCACTGACCTCGGTAGTAAACGCATTCAGCAACTAAAGGAGAACTCCCGTTTCCTGCGTCAGGGTCTTATTGCCCGCGGCTTCACTGTGCTGGGTGATGATGCCTCGCCAGTTGTACCTGTGATGCTGTACCACACCGGCAAGTTACTCGCCGTCTCGAAGGAATGCATGCGCCGCGGCCTTGCCGTCGTCGTTGTTGGCTACCCCGCGACACCACTGCTGGAGGGGCGTGTGCGTTTCTGCATCTCAGCTGCGCACACCCGTGAGGATCTACAGCTCGCACTTGACGTGATGGAGGAGGTGGGGAAGCTGGCCTACATCCAGTACAAGCCCAGAATGACACTACAGCAATAGGACAAAAGCACTTCGGAGTTGAACGAAGATGCATATTTATGTATGGTTAGAAGGGTACGTTTGTGTCTCTCTGTTGATTATATATCAGGAAATATCCCTGTCAAATAGGCCTAGCTGCGAAATGTAGCTCTCTTGGCCGAGTTCGCCCGCTCTTGGGGAGCGATTCCTTTACCACTCTATGGGGAGCGAAGCTAGGGAATGAGGTGTGGGGGCTGAAATTATGAGGGGTGGTCTGTGTGGTATGTTTTTGTTTTTTTGTTCAATTAAACTATATCTGTAGTGCTGCAGGAATTTTTTTGTTTTTTGGTGGGCGCCCATCCCCACTGCCGTGTGGACGACTCAGTATGTCTCTTCGTGTGTGTGTGTGTGTGACATGGTGGGGCGTCTATGAGCGCTGCAGGTTAAAAAAGGTATAACAGTACTCTCTAGTGTTTTGGTTGCTTACGTGCTTCACTTCTCTTTGTTTTTTGTTGTTGTTTTTTTTTTGTTTATCTTTCTCCTTGTTCTTTAGTTATATGTAAAATTCTGTGTGTGTGCGATTGTTGGTGTGTCTCCGTGCCCGTTGCAGCTGGATTTTGTTCCTGTTGTTGCTGTTGCTGTGTGTGCCGCCATCCCTGCAAGTCACGCTGGCAAGCCGCAGCGGCGAGCAACGCAAAGAGGGAGCAGGTGTGAGACTGCAATAGCACTGTAAGGGTGGAAAATAGAAGGACGGGGAGACAAAAGGGCAAGGCCGGGTGGAGGGGGCGGGAATTCTAGAATTTTGAGAAGATGCCTCGCCTTGTTCGCCGTTAGTTTAGTCTGTTTTGTTCTTTTCTCATTTTTTTTCTGTGTTTCGAAAGCGTGTATGGCTCTCACCTTAGAGTTCTTTTTTTCCCTTTGCTGTTTATATGCACTGCGCATCATCATCTTCGGAAACTGTACCTCACTGCTCCACGTCTTTCGCTTCGTTTGGTTTGTACGCGCGTGTCTCAATACGCCACCACCGTCTATCGGTGATTGCGTCTGTGATTAGTATTATTATATATATATATATATATA
>NW_008826290.1:0-9591 GCF_000691245.1 Trypanosoma grayi
ACACAGTGAAGACTACACATGGAGTAGCATCTCAACAATGACAGTAATGCACGGCAGGCCGTTATACTCACAACAGAAATAAACAAAAGACATAACAACAAGCAAGCCCCACACGGCTTCGCAGAAAATATAATGTTCTACAGCGTAAGTTTCCCATAATTAGTCAAACTTAAAACAAAGAAAGGCAATTCACTCTTTGTCCTCCCGCCCCCTACACAAACGTCATTAAGCCGGCGAGAATCGACGCGAGTATCTGCACGACCCAGGAGGTCACCAACAGGCCGAAGCCCGCACCGTACCCGTAGAATCTGCCGATGGAGCCCCCGGATATCGGACTGCACACGTTCGCGTCGTGCACGTGCGCGATGCAGGCCCAGCACACCATAAGTGTGAAGACGATGAGGACGCTCAACACAAAAAGAATCATATTTGACAGCCGCATGTTGCAGAAGAGTGAAAGTGCAGCAAGAGCCGTGCTTATGAGTGAGAAAAATATGCTGATGATGGAAAAGGCGGCTGCCGCCCTCATCGTGTCGCGCTGCTGATTGCATGACCACGAGGCCTGCACTGAGGTGCTGTCACAGTTCAGCTTGTAGCCCCACATGGTGTAGCAGGCATTCGTCAATGGCGACCGGTAGACGGCGAGGGGTGTGGCAATCACAACAAAGAGAAAAACAATGGCCTGAAGAATCAGGAATATGAGGTGCTTCGTTATGCCAAAAGCGAAGCCCATGTTGCCGCAGAAACGTCGAGTGTTATACTTCACTTTAGCCTATCGGCTCCTTTTTGCCTTGCTGTGCACAGCACGACAACGACGAGAGAGAGAGAGAGAGCAGAAGAGTGCGACGAGACGCCACATGTATGGTGGAGCAAGAGAAGCCACCCAGCCACACACACACAGGCAGATCATACCGCTCAGACAGACACAGAGTCACACAAAGAACGACACGGAGGAAAGACGCAACAAAACCAACACATTGCCGCCGACGTTGCTAAAACGAACAAGTGCATCCACTCGAAGATACGCAGACACATATAAAACAGTAAACTACTTGGTCCCCTATTTGTTTTTTTTTTTTTTGCTTTCTTGTGTATATTTGCTATAAGAACATTCTGAATACTGACAGAAAAACCGTGAATATCTGCGTGATCCACGCGACAGTCAAGAGACCAAAACCAGCGCCGTAGTGATAGTCGTCCCCAATCCTGCTTCCAACCAGAGGGCCGCACATCCAGTTTTCGTGTACGTACACAACGCAGGCCCAGCCCGCCGTGAGCGTAGCGAGAATGACGGATGAGAAGACAAAGTTCGCTGTTGGCGTGATGCGCACACGGCCGTATATAGTCATTGCGGCCAAGACGATATTGATGAGCGACAGGAGAAGCGTGATCACGGAGAAGGAGGCTGCGGTGCCCATCGTGTTGGCCCGCTCTCTGCAGCCCCACTCCAGCCTTGGCTTCCACCTGTTGCAGTTTTCCTCGTAGCCCCACAGCGTGTAGCACCCCTGCGCCGCCGACGAGGTGTACATCTCGATGGGGGTGGCTATAATGACGAGAATAAACACCAAGGACTGAGAAAACAAAAACATATTGTGCACTGTCAGCCCACAAGGGAGCCTGAAGTAACCGGCGCCCTTTTCTCCACTCATTTTCTTCCTGATCTTGTCGTTTGTAGGGTTGTTGCGTTATTCCGCTTGCCTGAGCGTTGCGCTGCTGTCTTTACCACCGCGAGAGAAGGCTATACTACGAAACAAAGAGAGAGAGAGAGAGTGAGTGAGAGAGAGAGAGAGAGAGACGGACAATACAACGCGCAGCAATGAAAAGGCACACGTGCCGAAACGAAATACGAACACACAAAGAGGCGTACCACATTGTGGCCTGCTCAGTCTTTCCCGTTTCCCCGCCTCGCCTCAAAGCGTGCGCGCGCGCGCGGTGGGGGGCGGCACGTCTCCAACCAAACCGGCACCGTCCCACCCAGCGGGAGTCAACAACACCACCAAATGTGAGAAATACAACGGTGAAACCAAGCACACGCTGCTACCGCCGCCGCCGCCAGCAGACACCTCAGTTCCCCTTCAAGCACACACCCGCTCTCTCTCTCACACACACTCTCATTCCTCACTCAGGCTCGCGGTAGCAGGTGCTTCTTGATGGATTCAAAGTCGACGTCCCATGGAATGAACACAACACCGCTGGGCATCGTGTCGAAGCGCGCGGATATGATCCACACCATCCGCTTCTTCGGCACCCCTCTCGTGTCGCTGTTCTTCAGCAGCATCGTCAGGAAAGCTGTCAGCTGTGCCTGGTTCGCTTTGATCGTCCGTACAAACCGCTGCAAGCAGTTCACCAGGTTGCCCTCCTCCCGAAGCTTCCACTCCGTGTCGACGCTGAAGTCCACCGGGATGCTTCGACTCAAATGCTCCAGCGCAGCCACCGCGTCGTCATGCTGCTTCTGGAACGTCTCGAGGCGGCGGAGGTTGTCCTTCAGCACGCGCAGCATCTGCCCCGTGCTCATCATGCTGTAGTTGAAGAAGAGACGGCCGTCGCCACCGATGCGGTAGCCGATCTCTTTCGTGGGGTCGAGTGCACTGCGGAGGGTGAATGCCACGTGCATCTCCCCACGTTTCTTCAGCAGGTCGGACGCCAGGCCGTACTTACGTACCGCGTTGCGTATCATCATCTCCTCTTTGTGCAGGCGGAGTATGAGCTGCTGCTGCCAGTCCGTGCGGGAGCCGATGCCCGACTCGAGCCGCACGCTGAAGAAGTGGAACATGTCAGCCACCCTCATGAGCTGCCGCTGCCGCTCCCTAAACTTCGGCGCGTTCCCGACACGCCAGTTGCGGTGCAGCTCCACACAGTTCTGCCACACATCCTGCGGAAGGCTAAGCAGGAACTCCTCCCACACCGGCATGCGGTGCACGGAAAGGACAATGCAGCCATCCTCCGCCACATAGTTGTCGGGTGACTTGAGGGACACAACAAGGCACACACACGAACGCATCGCCCGGCCGCGGTGCACGTCGTACATCCGCTCCAGCCGCTCAAAGGCGGACACGAAGCGCTCCACCGAGGAGTGACTGCCAGCCATGCGCAGGTCAAAGGCGCGGAGTCCACGATCACGCATGTACTCCTGCACATCGGGGTCGATTTCTCCATTGGGACCGACGAGGCTCCGCGCCGGGGTGTACGTCGCAGGCGCTGAGTCGAGCTGCTGCTGCGACAGCAGCTCCGGCAGCGTAACGAGGTACGTGATTCCGTCTTCCTCAACGACGAGTAGGACGCCGAAGCGTCGTAGCATCTCCACCGCCTTGTCCCCACGTATGTAGAGCGCACCGGATTGGTGCAGGTGCTCGGTCTGCCGCTCATCTGCGTGCCGCAGCACAGATTCGAGGTTCATCTCGACTCCCTCGTCGCCAATCTCGAACTCTTCATACACACCCGCATCGCGGAACAGCTGCGACAGCTGCTGCTTGACGACACGGGCCGGGGCCACTGGGTTGATAGTGCATGTCACTGAGTGCAGCGGTACGCTTCCACTGCTGCCCAGGTGCTGCTGCTTCTGGTCAGCCAACCAGAAGGTGAAACTCTCCGCAGTGGCTTGGCGGCTGCCGCCGCTTCCGTTCACAGAACTGCGCCGGTGCATCAACGTCTCCAGGCGAATCATCTCCTCGCCATTGTGCTGCGCCTTCTGCGCGTCGACGGCCCAGAGGACATCTGGGTGCGCCCCAACCAACTTCAGTTTGCGAAACATCTGTGCAAGCGTCTTTGCCTTCCAAAGATGTAGAGATGGACGCATCTTCCCCCTTTTTCTCCTCTTTCCTTCCTCCTCGTGGCTCTATTCTGTGGCGGTTTCACTGTGCTGTCAATCGTGGGTTTCCCCCACCGGCCTCTCTATGCAAAGCCCTCCAGAAAAACAGAATTCAGCGAGGCAACAGCAGAGCACACACACGGCAGTTGACGAAGCAGTGAGCGTGGACATCACCCAGGCACAAACACCCACTCCAACAGAGCTGCACAAAAGAAAGCAGCCAGAATGCACACAAAAACACACACACCCACACAACATGTGTTTAGTCGTTGAGTCCTCCATATCTTTTTTTTTCTTTTCGGTCCTTGCGTTAACCCTCCTCATCTTTGCTTCTTTCTCGCACCACAAGCATGTATCAAATGACACACCCACACCCACACGTTCGCACGCGCCTACTCACCTCCCCCCCCATCAGCAGACAAAACAAAAGGACGCAGTGGTAGATGTGTAGCAGTTGGAGGTTAGAGCGTTAGAAAAGGAGCCGCATGGGCACAAAAAAAAAAGGGCACACAGCCAATCACCCAACCAACCATTTGAGTTCATTAAATAAAAGGGTACTGACAAGTAAGAAAGCAACCTTTCGCGAGTGGAAAGCAAGCAGACACACAGACACAAGATGATTACTATGCACCATCACTCCATTCGTCTCCCCGATCTTCCACCAAGCAACGAAAGCCGCCTTTTTACTACCGGCGGCGAAGGCGACCGGGCCCTTCTGCCCCCCACTCCAGCAGCGCCCACCCCACCGTTACTAGCCGCCGCCGCCGCCGCTGCAGAAGTAGTAATAGTTTTAGCGCTCGCACTACTGTTCTCGTACCGCGCCGCCATTCCGACGAGATCCTCCACAAAGCTCAGGTGCGCCATCACGCGACCCATGTCCGCCTCCTTCGGTGTCCATCGCGCCTCGTCCGTCTCGCGGTCAAACCGCGGATAGACATCCCTGAAACCGAATGACTCGTACAGCCGCCGCGAGGCTGGCGACGCCACGTACTCCAAGCGCGTACCACCGTCCACAATTCTTTTTTCCAGCGCCATGTTCAAGTAGGCACGTGTACGTCCCCGAAGCGCCCACTTCAGCAGGTCAATGACCATCAGCATGCGCGCGAGCCCTTGCCGTTGGTAGCCCCGGTGTGTGGCACTCAACGTGATGTGCACAAAATCGGACACATCCGTGAGTTTGGTGCAGGCTGCCATGAAGCTGGTCTGGTGCTTCTGGTCAATCAAACCGCGGTTGATGCCACTCTTCAGCTGCGTGATCGTCGGACGGAGATTTCCATACACGTCCATGCCATTTGACAGCACCATAGAGACGATGCGGCCAACCCTGGTGCAGCGCAGCAACGTCCCCTGCACGTATGGGTGCACCTGCTCACGCACCTCCTTGAGACAATACGACGGATACTGCTCGGAGAACGTCGCCTCCTTAATGGCGTCCTCGCAGCACCCGAGACATTCCCGCTCCATCGCATCGGTGAGGCCCGTCAGTGGGAGATCGATCACCGCAAAGCCGGCCCGCTGGGCAGCCCGCACCGTGACCTTCAGCAGGTGACGCAACTGCGTAACGGAGCCAAACGGCAGCCGGTCGGGCACCTCGCGCAGACGCAGTGGCAACTGCCGCGGTGCGGGTGCCTGCGGACCTCCACGCTGCCGCTTGTACATGCCAGTGCAGTACGGACACACGTACGTGTTTTCCACCTGATACCGCCGCAGCTCCGCGTGGTCGACACCCACGCAGGCAGGATGACACCAATTTCTGCAGCGGTGGCACTCCAGGAGTGTTTCCTGCGTCGACACGAGAAAGGCCGTGCAGATACAGCGCAGCACGCCGCCCACGGGGCCGTCGCTCGGGCCGAGCGGAGTTCGGCCTTTAATGAGTGACCGCGTGACCATGCGGTGGCGCCGCGCCGCGCCGCTGCCGTCGGCGGAGGTGGTGGAGGAGCTGAGGGCGGAGCTCATTCTTGGACCACTGCTGCTGCTGTTGATGGCGCGTGCGTGTGTGACGAAAATATTCGCAGCGTCGCACTTCTCAGCAGTGTTGAAACGCGCGTGAGAGTGCGCACGTGCGCCTATGTGAGAGCAAGAAAGTGAGTGGGTGTGAATACCTTCTTTCCTTCCTTCCTTCCCGCAGCACGGTGCAGCTGGGCAAGGAGGCACAACTGACATAAGAGGGGGGGGGATTCATATGGGCAGCAACTCAACATCGCGGAGGAGAACTCTCTCTCTCCTTCTCCCTCACACATAGAGGAGAGACGGAGACACCTCACAACCTGATGGACACCGAGAGCAGACAAGCGCAGCGGAAGTAAGGGAGGCCAAGCCAATGCTTATCTCACAGTTCACAACTGACCCACACATTTAAAAAACCAAAAAAACAACAACGAAACACCCACCACCAACAACAACAAAATTATAACCTCAGCGCCATGCGCTCCAAACAACATCAACAATCGGCACGGACTATTCCAGTTTATTGCAAGCATGCAAAGGCAAAAAAGAAGAAGAATAAGTGGCACCAAGTCTGCCTCCACTGACACCGGGCCACGTACAGCTCAAACCAACAATGCGAGATGCCTCATTTAGTGAGCAACACTCCACCCCACACACAACTCTGCCTCAACAAGGGCGGTAATGCTGTGCCGTCGAACCAATCACATCCGCGTGATCGTCTAGTCCTCGACGCGACCATTACCCGACGAATTCCTGCAGCTGCAAATCGCATCCCACACCACCTTCACGTGGATCACCACGAAAAGAGCAGAGGTGGCATCGGCGGCGTAAGGACACCAGTAGTGATACCAAAAGTGACAGGAGTAGGAGCCTTCAATCATCCTGACACATAAAACTGCTTATCGGCTCTCGGTGCACTCGAGGCGATGGTTATACCTTTCAGATGCGTAAAGCGCAGTGTGGCGCTGGCCATGTCGCCGAGCACTGCCACTCTGCGCATGGCCATATGCGACTTCCAGATGAGAGAAGCTGCCACAAGGCCTGCCGGGCTGCTGCTCACATCCAGCCTTCTGATGCGGGGGTTACTGCTTAATAATGTTGGTGACACTTATCTCCCTTCGCCTGCACGCCAGCTGGCTGAAGAGAGACACCCCAATGACGTAACCGCCTGCAAGCCAACAAGCGGAAAGAAGAGAGAGAAAAAAAAAAAAGACATGCTGCGCTGGTGCACGACGGAAAAAAAAAGGTATTGTGTGTACAAATACGCACAACAGCACGAAAAAAAAAAACAAAGCCGAACGAAAGGACTTCGGCAACAGAAATCAAGCAAACTGGAAACCAACGCAATGGGTAAAGGGACGGGGGCCGCACTGGATAGCAGGCGGTATGACACCTCATTGAGAGTTTGCGTGATTCAAGACAGCGGTAATTCACATAAGAAACAAATTAAGCCGACGCTTCTGGGCGCTGTTTCACCCGCCAGCGACAAACGACAACCCGAATAGCTCCGCACACCGCGCGAAGTGTTCCAGCGCCTTATCCAGACGTTTCTGGGCTGCCAGAATGCTCTTCTCTGAGAGACGCCATGTGACGTTCGTCACTGGTCCTGAACGCAGCAGCAACCCCGCAAAGCCCTCGCTGTCACCCATGACGTCATCCACTTTCGCCTCGCCATGAGGCAATAGCCGTGCCAGAGGCTCGTACCGTCTTCTGGAAAGGCGGAGCGCTTGACGAAGCACAGCCTGTGACAGCTTGCACATGGGTACTGATACTTCTTCTGCGTCCGCCACGCCATCCTGTGCTTCACCCACTCTCACTTTTCGTGGGAACAGGCGATTGCCTTGCAGCTCCACTGTCTCACTGTGGAGGCTCTTGCCATGGTCCAAGAGCAGCAGCTGCTGCTGCTGTGCTGTGCCACGTTTCTCCAGCACATGGGCATTGTGGGTAAAGCTCCTGTCCTCGTTAGCAATGACGTAGTCAAAGAAAACCATGGTCGCGACGTCATGCATTACAGAGCGGCCTGGGACATGTGTTGTATCGCGGCTCTCCGCCTCCAGCCAACGCTCAAAGGCATCCTCTGTGATGGGTGGTGTCGCGTTGACAAACGGCACCACATCCTGCGGTATCCACAGCTGCGCACTTACAGTCACCATGCCTGCGCTGCCCACGGTGTGAATCCACCAGAGTTCACGCTCAAGGAAGTCTCTTTCAGCCTCGTCTGCTTGAGCCCATAACGCCTCACGCAGCACTGTCTCCGGCACGCGCAGAAGCGTTGTGGGCGGCACCATGCCTATTCCCAGAAGCAGCGAAGCGACGTAGGCACCGTACTCTGCGTGCGGCTCAAGCGGAAACGACAGCTGCTCGAGTTTGGCAATGGCACTCAACTGACCCTTGTAGTGAAGGCGAACCTTGATGGTGCGAGCGTTGCGCTGGCGAGGTATCGCCACCACGCGGTACCACTGTGACAAAAACGCCGCACAACTCCTGCTGCGCTCCGGCATCGCCACCTCATGCATAGAATGCGACAGCCATGCCATACAGGCTGCTGCATCACCACTGACGCTGCTGCTGCCGCTGCTGCTGGTGGTGGTGATGGTGGCAGTGGGGATAACTGCCACCTTTTCCAGACGATGATTTGCTGTTGGTGCTGGTTGCGCAACAACAGTGTTACCTCGATGGTTCGACGGCGCAAGACACGCACAGAGACGGTGGTGTCGCGGAGCTTTTGCATCACATGTTGGTCTTTCCCGTTTACCATGCAGTGAATTGATGTAGCAGGCGCGTGTTTGCGTGTCAAACGACGGATGATACGGCGTAGGAACGTCAAGAGAGATGTGCCTGCAGTGAAATACACGCCGCATTGTTTCTTCCGAATTAACAGAGACAAAACTCAGCGCGTTTTCCACACACTGAAGGGCCTCGTCAAAGTCGCCGATCCTAACGGCCCCACACGTCTCGCTGCAGGAGGCCCCTACCGCGGACTCCAGCAGCCGCATCCCAAGCAGCGTCACGTTGCGCCGCTGCACATCACGCCACTCCATCAGCTGCACGTAACTCTGTGCTGTGTGTCGCATCAGCCACATAGACTCCGATGCATTGTACTCAGCAGGCGCTTCGTCAGGCCGTGTGTCAGCCCCAAGTGCCTCTTGTACAGTCATGCACTGCACGTGCAGCTGCTCATATGTCTTCCACCAGAGTCTGTACGGCTCGCCGAGCTCCTGCCCAAGTTCATCCGCCGTGATGCGCTGCGGCGGAGCGGGAGGGTCTTCCCTGTTGTACCACGGCTTCCAGCTGCCACGGTAGTGGAGTCCAATGGCGTGGCTGATGAGCGGATCACCCGGCCGTATATGAATGCTAAGCAGACGCTCCAGCACAACGTAGTGCTCCTGGAAGTACGTTCGAATGAGGCGACCATCACGCCCGTTGAAGTCGCGCTGGTGCTTATTGTGCTGCAACTCGTACAACAGGGCATGAAACACATCGCTGGAGGGAATCACAAGCATCATGCCCGTCTGAAAGTACATCTTCCTGTGGCTACCAATGGCCCCAACATAGCGCTCATTGGGGAGATCGGCATCGAAGACCAAATCGGGACTGCGAATCATAAGCATATCTCCGTCGAACATCGCCACCCGAGAGTACTCTGTGAGATTGAACACATACAGCTTGTTAAATGTGTCCTTTAGCCGCGCCAGCGGTGCGTGCACTGACAGGTCCGACACCTGCAGAATATGATTCCAGCCAGCGCACTTCAGCCGCGCTTGACTCTCCGTGGATATGCGCCGCTCCGGAACAATGAGGACGAGCTCGGCAAGCCCATCCTTGACAAGACTGGA
>NW_008826291.1:0-5953 GCF_000691245.1 Trypanosoma grayi
GTGGGGCAGCCGTGCGGCGCGCCGGGTCCTCCTCGTACAAACACTCCCTCTCCCTCTCTCTCTCTCTCACACACACCCACTCCCCCTCTGTTGCTCAGCCTGCCTCTGTGTGCAGCGCCCCCACTACTCCTGCATCCCCCTCAATGTGCATACATCTCCCCTATTCTTTCACTTCATGCCTATTGCCCGTTTGTCTACTTGCGCACGGCTCGAAGCACCACGCACGCCCACGTACAACCAGCACACGAAGTACCAGGATTTACGAACACCCACGCTAAACACACACAGAAAGAAGTCCGATAAGCCACAGGACGTGACAATACAAAACGGACTGCCTATAAACACACAAAAAAAAAGAAACCAACAGTTGATCTCTAGCTCCCACCAAACACACTTGCGAAAAGGAAAACAAAAAATACCATTGAATACTCAAAGAAAAGTGGACATAAAGGTAAGAACACAATAACAACAGCAACAAAAAAGAAGGAGAATAATTATCACGCAGTTAGGACGGAATATCTTGTTGTGTTTTTTTTCCGTTGACATTATTCTCCCAGCTTATCATCGACACCCACCCACGACAATCATCAACAACAACAACAACAGTACATCTCTACACTGGGCAAATGGAGGGGCACACAAAGGCTGAACTCTTTCTGCTCGGCGGCGAGCGCTTCGAGGGCTACTCCTTCGGCTACGAAGCAAGTGTGGCGGGCGAGGTGGTGTTCACCACTGGCATGGTCGGCTACCCGGAAAGCCTCACTGACCCATCATATCAGGGGCAGATACTCGTGCTCACGGCGCCGATGATCGGCAACTACGGCATTCCCGCGCTGGAGACGGACCACTTCGGCTTGACGAAGTACTTTGAGAGCATGAACGGCAAAATCCACGTGAGCGCGGTGGTGGTGTCGGAATACTGCGAGGAGCCGTCGCACTGGCAGATGAAAGAGACACTTGGTCAGTGGCTGCGGCGCAACAAGGTTCCTGGCATTATGATGGTGGACACTCGCAGCATCGTGCTGAAACTGCGTGACATGGGAACTGCGCTTGGCAAATTGGTCGTTGGCGGCGCCGATGTGCCGTTCATCGATCCCAACACGCACAACCTGGTGGCGGAGGTCAGCACGAAGACCCGTCGCACATACGGCCATGGTACCCTCGTCATCCTCGTCATCGATATGGGCGTGAAGCTCAACTCGCTGCGATGCCTGCTCAGACATGACGTGACGCTCATTGTGGTGCCGCACGATTGGGACATTACGAAAGAGACGTACGATGGCCTCTTCATTTCCAACGGCCCTGGCAACCCGCAGATGTGCACCAAGACAATTGCGAACGTGCGCTGGGCCCTCACGCAGGACAAACCAATCTTTGGTATCTGCATGGGCAACCAGATGCTTGCCCTCGCGGCCGGTGGCACCACGTACAAGATGAAGTACGGCCATCGCGGGCAGAATCAACCGTGCACGTGCCGCTTCGATGGGCGTGTTGTGATCACGACGCAGAACCACGGCTTCGCAGTCGACTTCAAAACGATGCCGCAGGATGAATGGGAAGAGTACTTCTACAACCCGAACGACGACAGCAATGAGGGTCTCTGGCACCGCACAAAGCCCTTTTCGGCGGTGCAGTTCCACCCTGAAGGACGCTGTGGTCCGCAGGACACGGAGTACCTCTTCGGCGAATTCATTGCGCGTGTGAAAAAGTCTAAGGTACAAGCGGCTGCCAAGTATGTTCCGCGCAAAGTGCTGGTACTTGGAGCTGGGGGTATCGTCATTGCACAGGCTGGCGAGTTTGACTACAGCGGTTCGCAATGCCTCAAGGCGCTGCGTGAGGAAGGTGTGGAGACTGTGCTCATCAACCCCAACATTGCGACAGTGCAGACGGACGATGAGATGGTAGACCATGTCTACTTCGTGCCAATCACTGTTGAGGCTGTTGAGAGTGTCATTGAGAAGGAGCGGCCGGATGGGATTCTTCTGGGTTGGGGAGGCCAGACAGCACTAAACTGTGGCTTGCAGCTCGATCGCCTCGGCATCCTGAAGAAGTACAATGTGCAGGTCCTCGGCACCCCAGTCTCGACCATCGCCGTCACGGAGGATCGTGAGTTGTTTCGTAACGCACTTTTGCAGATCAATGAGCAGGTGGCGAAATCCGCAGCGGCTTCTTCGGTTGAGGAGGCCTTGAAGGTCTCAAAAGAGATTGGCTTCCCCATGATGGTGCGTGCGGCGTACTGCCTCGGCGGGCAGGGCAGCGGCATCGTGCACAGCGAGGAGGAGCTGCGCTGCAAGGTTGAGGTTGCGCTGGCCGTCGCACCGCAGGTCCTGCTGGAGGAAAGCGTGGCTGGATGGAAGGAGATCGAGTACGAGGTGGTGCGTGACATCTACGACAACTGCATCACGGTTTGCAACATGGAGAACTTCGACCCGATGGGGGTCCACACCGGCGAGTCCATCGTCGTGGCCCCGTCGCAGACGCTGACGAACGACGAGTACCACATGCTGCGTACCGCGTCGATCAAGATCATCCGCCACCTCGGTATTGTGGGCGAGTGCAACATCCAGTACGGCCTCCACCCCACCTCACACCGCTACGTTGTTATCGAGGTTAACGCACGCCTCTCGCGTTCCTCGGCTCTTGCGTCCAAGGCGACCGGCTACCCGCTCGCGCACGTCGCAACAAAGATTGCCCTCGGCAAAGGTCTCTTCGAGATCACCAACGGCGTCACCAAGACGACGATGGCGTGCTTTGAGCCGAGTCTCGACTACATTGTAGTGAAGGCGCCTCGCTGGGACCTGAGCAAGTTCAACATGGTAAGTGAGGAGATCGGCTCCATGATGAAGAGTGTCGGTGAGGTGATGGCGATCGGCCGCACCTTCGAGGAGGCGCTGCAGAAGGCGCTGCGCATGGTGGACCCCTCGCACACCGGTTTCGACGTCCCCTCCAGGCTGGAGTCGCGAAAGGCGTGGGATTACATGCAGCACATCAAGGTGCCCACGCCAGAGCGCATCTTCGCTATTTGCCGCGCCTTCCACGAGGGCGTGACAGTGGAGGAGATCCACGAAATGACAAAGATTAGTGTCTTCTTCCTCAACAAGCTGCATAATCTGATTGTGCTGCAGAACAACATGGTAAAGCTGTTCCATGGGAGGGTATCAAGTATGCCGTACGACTTCTTGCTCGTGATGAAGGCACATGGCTTCAGTGATGCACAAATTGCAAAGTACATTGGCTGTACCGCATGTAATGTGCGTGAGCGGCGCACGCAGTTAAACATTGCGCCCAAGATTAAACAGATTGACACCGTGGCAGGCGAGTTCCCGGCCGCGCAGTGCTGCTACCTGTACGCTACTTACAATGCCCAGAGTGACGATGTGGACTTCACCGAGCCTATGTACGCCGTGCTCGGCTGTGGTGTCTACCGTATTGGTAACAGTGTGGAGTTTGACTACGGCGGTGTTCTCGTCGCGCGCGAGTTGCGCCGCCTCGGCAACAGGGTGATCCTGATCAACTACAACCCCGAGACCGTCTCCACCGACTACGACGAGTGCGATCGGCTTTACTTTGAAGAGGTCTCAGAGGAAACGGTGCTGGACATTCTACTCAAGGAGCGCATCCTCGGCGTTGTCATTTCGCTCGGTGGGCAGATTGTGCAGAACATGGCGTTGCGCCTCAAGCAGCATGGACTGCCGATCCTCGGCACCGACCCTGTCAACGTCGACAAGGCTGAGGACCGAAACAAGTTTTCCAAGATGTGCGATGAACTGGGTGTTCCGCAGCCGGAGTGGATCCTGTCGACGAGCGTGGAGCAGGTGCATGCCTTCTGCGAGCGCGTCGGCTTCCCCACACTCGTGCGGCCGAGTTACGTGCTGAGCGGCTCCGCGATGGCCGTCATTGCGAGCGCGGCGGACATTGACCGCTACCTCACCGAGGCATCGCTCGTCTCGGGCGAGCACCCAGTTGTAGTCAGCAAGTACTACGAGGGGGCGATGGAGTACGACGTGGACATCGTCGCCCACCACGGCAGGGTGCTCTGCTACGCCATTTGCGAGCACGTGGAGAACGCGGGCGTGCACTCGGGCGATGCGACAATGTTCCTGCCGCCGCAGTACACCGAGAAGGCCGTCATGAAGCGCATCTACGAGGCCGCCACACGCATTGCAGAGGAGCTCGACGTCGTGGGCCCTATGAACGTCCAGTTCCTGCTCACGAAGGACAAGCAACTGCGTGTGATTGAGGCGAACATCCGAAGCTCGCGCTCGGTGCCGTTCGTGTCCAAGACACTCGGCATATCTTTCCCCGCTGTGATGGTCTCGGCGTTCCTCTCACGCCGCGAGTCCGACCTGGTGCCGATCAAACGCGCCAAGATGACGCACATCGGCTGCAAGGCGTCCGTCTTCTCCTTCAACCGGCTTGCCGGCGCGGACCCGATCCTCGGCGTGGAGATGGCGTCCACCGGCGAGATCGGCGTCTTTGGTCGTGACAGGAACGAGGTGTTCCTCAAGGCGATGCTCTGCCAGAACTTCCGCTACCCATCGCGCGGCGTGTTTATCAGCTGTGACGTGGACGACCATGCGGAGGAGCTCTGCCCGTACTTCGCACGCCTTGGCCAGCGCTTCACGTTGTTCGCATCGCAGCAGACCGGGCGCGTGCTCGCCAGCCACGGCATTCCCCACACAGTGCTGACGCAGCGGCACGAGGCCGAGAACCCGACATACGACGCGGCGGTGGCGGCGAAGGAGATGTTCGACATGGTCATTCAGCTGCGCGACAAGCGGAGGGACTTTATGCTGCGCCGCTGCACGAGGGAGACTGCCACGCCGGACTACTGGTTACGCCGCCTCGCGGTGGATTACAACATACCGCTCCTCACGGAGTCGAATGTGGTGCGTATGTTCTGCGACTCCCTGCATATTTCCCCCAGCGACATTGAAATCGAGTCCTTCCGCCACTACGTCCCGCATGTGTATCACAAAATCCAGAATGACAACTGCACGATGCTGCGCCGCCACAAGGTGGGTCTCTGCATCGCCTGCACGAACGACAGCAAAGTCTTGGCGGTCCGCCTTCTGGAGGAGAGGGTTGCCGTGACGTGCTTTCACGCCAACCTAGGAGGTGTGAATGCGGACAGCGAGAGTGTGGCAGAGCGCTTCCGCATCACCGGTGCACCAGTGGAGGTTGTCGACCTCCGCTCCGAGATGGCAGAACTAGGCTTCGACATGGTGATGGCTATGATCGCCGACGACACAAACAACTGGCACCTCTCGCAGCTGAGCTGGCATGTGATGGGCGTCCACCTGCTGAAGGCGATGCGGGCCCGCCAGATGACTGTTGTCGCGCAGAGCTCACCACGCGGCAAGAAGGAGGTGAACTTCGAGCGCTACGTGCGCACGCTGTACCCGAAGATGGGCGTCTACAACCCCTGGCACGACCCGCGCCTCATTGACGACTTCCCCAATGAGGGGGAGAAGATTGCGTACCTGCAGAAGCATGGCGTGCCGGCCAGCACCGCCCAAGTGGAGTCGCACAGTAGCGTCTGCGGCATCACGTACCAGAAACGCAATGTGCGGAACATGCCGGCACCGCAGATGGTGCTGCCGCTGCGCGGGTGCCCGCATACGCCGGAGTTCTGCTCTCTCACCTTCCGCAGCGCCCGCTGTGTGGCGATCAACAACCAGGAGGTGACACCACTGCAGGCGCTGCAGAAGGCCAACGAGATCGCCGGCCGCAACGGCATCGGCATGGTACGGACGCGCGATGGCGCGATGTACGAGACGCCCGGTTTGACACTTCTCTCCAAGACGCTGCGCTTCCTCTACGATGTTTGCTTCGACCGCAGCGCGGCAGACATGTTCCGTCTGTACTCGAGCCACATCACCTCGCAACTGGAGGCGCAGAGGCTGCTGGAGCGCCACACGCAGTCCGCACTGGAGGCGATCCGTTATCTGAC
>NW_008826291.1:6087-6490 GCF_000691245.1 Trypanosoma grayi
GGGGGGGGGGGGAGCAGGAGGGCTGGAGAAGCCGAACTGCCGGAATAACAACAAGACGAACAGACAGGCTGAGAGAAAACGAAAACCATTAAGGGGGGGGCGCAATGGAGGCAAGCGACGCGAACGGGAAACAAACCCAAACCAAACCAAAACAAAAAAAAATAACATCAGCAGGCAAACTAACCACCCAAAAAGAAACAAAAAAAAAGAACAAAGGGGATTGGAGGAGGTTCCTTCGTGTTAGGTGGTGGGTCAAGGTGTAAGCGGCCACGTGGGCAGTAGGATGCATCGCTACCCTCTTCACTTTTCTTTTTTAAATTTTCCGTCAGTGCATTCCTTTTTTCTTTTGGTGAGTCTCTCTCACACATACATACACACACACACACACATACGCACAAACTCA
>NW_008826291.1:6636-9582 GCF_000691245.1 Trypanosoma grayi
ATATATATATATATATATATATTCCTTTTCTCTCCCGCTCTCTGTGTGTGTGTGCGTGCGTGCGTGCGTGTGTGAGAGCAGGAAAGGGGGCGCAAGTCGAACGTAACGGAGCCAATCAAGCAAATACATATGGGACAGTGATGAAAGAAGCAAAAATTTTTTTTTTTGTGTTGCATTTCATTCCGTGACTCCCTCCCCTCTAAGGGACAGAACGAAAAAACAAACAAACAAACAGGAAACTGCAGTTGAAGCACGGGGGGAGGTGGAGGAGGAGCGGTACATGAATGATAAATAAGTCATTAACGCTACGTTACCCCCCCACTCTATTGTACTTCACCCCTTTACACCGTTGACGCATCATAAGTGAGCAGGACACTGGTAGAAGAGAGGAGAGAGAGAGACCTACATTGTGCTTCTCCCTTCTCTCTCTCTCTCTCTTCCGGTCTCTCTCTCTCTCTGTGTTTTTTTGCCCCCCTCCCCGTGCTCCCACTCCGCACGGCAACCTGGTGGGTAGGGGGAAACAAGTCCACGGTGCTGTGTGCAACTCAAGAAGCGTTGCAGCGGTGCGGGCCAAGCGAACAGACAAACACACAAAAACACAAAACATACAAGTCAAACGAGCTCATTGCGTGTTGCCATTTAACCACCCCCCAACGAAAAAAAATCAATAATCTCCCCAATCTGGAGTCGTCTGAGGCGTGCACCACACACATACGCAGACCGTATACACACCGTACGGATTTCAGTTCATTCCATTCGCAACATGACGCGCGTCGGGCTCCCCACACTTGTGGACTGCCACGTTCACTTCCGCGAGCCTGGCTTCGAGCACAAGGCCGACATGCGGAGTGAGGCGGAGGCGGCGCACGCTGGTGGCATCGGCGTTGTGTGCGACATGCCAAACACCATGCCCCCCACGCAGACCATCGGAGCCTTCGCGGACAAGGTGCGGCGCGCCGCGGCGGTAGCGTCGCTGTGCGACATCCGCTTCTTTTTCGGCGCCACTGCGCACGCCCACCTGCAGGAGCTGGAGGCGCTGTGGACGCTGCCGGAGCACGAGGGCCTGAAGCGCCGCTGCGCCGGACTGAAGCTGTACCTCGACAACTCTACCGGTAACCTAAAGAGCAGCGCCGACGTCACAGAGGCGGCCTTCGCGCTATGCGGCAAGCACGGCATACCACTGGTGGCGCACTGCGAGCACGCAGCGCACAACAACGAGGCGTGTGCGCTGCACCAGTACACCGGGCCCGCCTCGCACTCGCTGCGCCGCCCAGCGCACTCGGAGGCGGCGTCCATCACCAACGCCATCGAACTCGCGCGGCGGCACGGCACACGGCTCCACATCGCCCACCTGTCGACCGGCGACGGTCTCGATCACGTCCGCCGCGCCCGCGCGGAAGGGGTGTGCGTGACGGCGGAGGTCGCCCCGCACCACTTGTTCCTCACGACGGAGGACTACAGCTGCTGCGGGGCGCGGGTGAAGGTCAACCCGCCGGTGCGGCCGCCGGAGCACCACGAACGGCTCTGGGAGGGGATCCTTGATGGCACCATCGACTGCATTGGTACCGATCACGCCCCGCACACGCTGCAGGAGAAGAGTGACGACGCAAACCCGCCTAGTGGAATGCCATCCCTGGAGCTTGTCGTCCCGCTGCTTCTCACAGTGTGCGCAGGGCAGTGGCCGCACCCCACAGCACCAAGGCCCAGGGCGTTGGAGACGCGAAGCCTAACTGTGGATGATATCGTGCGGCTTATGCACACCAACCCCAATCGCATCTTTGATCTAGGGCTAACGAACGCGACAGGGCGCACCTTTGATGTCACAACCGAGTGGGTCGTGGACGAGTCGAAGCTCAAGTCCAAGTGCCGGTGGTCACCCTACGCCAATTGGCGGCTTGTCGGCAAGGCACTCTGAGCATGTTAAAAGGTTTCTCTTTCACTAGGAGCAAAAGAACTACCNAAAAAAAAAAAAACAACAACAATAACAACAACTTGAACCAAAGCAAAAAAAAAAACACAAAATCAATATAAAGTGGAAATAAACAGAAGTGTTGAATTCTATCCACATGAGGACGTTCTTTTTCTCATGTAGGTTTCTTCGAGGTGTGTTTGTGACAGCAGCCTTGGGAGGAACTCGTGTGTGTACGTGTGGCCGTGGCAATGCCTCATGTAATGTCATGTTGATTTCATCATCATCATCATCATCATCATCTGCCGCTGCTGGGGGTCCGCTTCTGGCGCCTTCCCTCCTCATACAGTCGCACCGCGAGTACACAAAGTCTCTCCTACTGCCTCTGGACACCTAGTTGCACCACAAACAACAACGAGCAAGAGTCTCAATGATGTCCCAGAATTTCTTTGAAATGCTTAACGAGAGGGCAAAGACAACGCTGCTTTGCATCGGCCTCGACCCCCGCGCACAAACCGCTGCGGCGGCCGCCGAAGAGTGCGTAAAGTTGATCGACGCAACCAAGGACTACGCCGCCGCGTACAAGCCAAACGCTGCTTTCTTTGAGTACTTCGGGGAGGAGGGCTGGCAGGCGCTGCGGCGTGTGATCGCGCACGTTCCCTCGAATATTCCCGTCGTGCTCGACGCGAAGCGCGGCGACATCGCGGACACCGCGGAGGCCTACGCGAAATCCGCCTTCGAGCACCTCAAGGCCCACGCCATCACGGCGTCGCCCTACATGGGCGGTGATTCGCTCTCGCCGTTCCTGCAGGACGCGTCGAAGGGCGTGTTCATCCTCTGCAAGACATCCAACAAGGGCTCCAACGACCTGCAGTGCCTAGAGGTGGACGGGCGCAACCTCTACGAGGTGGTTGCCGAGCGCGCCGAGATGTCGTGGAACTACAACGGGAACATCGGCCTCGTCGTTGGCGCTACCGACCCCGTCGCGCTGAGCCGCGTGCGTGCGCGGGCGCCGACGTTGTGGTTCCTCGTGCCCG
>NW_008826292.1:0-6410 GCF_000691245.1 Trypanosoma grayi
CCCCCCCCCCTCAAAAAAAAAAAAAACACGAAAAAAAATATACCCACAGAAAAGAAAAAAATAATCAGGGAAGATTCATGCATTAGCTAAGGATGGTTCCTCATTTTGTACCAGCACAACACTCCCACAGCAAATGAGCATGTTCCCGTCATGCACCAGAGGAACGGCAACCATGCACGCTCCCATTCGCTCAATTTTTCGTCAGTGCCTCACTTATACAGGGAGAGATATAGAAGACATGATACGGCAGTAAAAAGAGACCAGAAATATAGAAGGACATTAAAACAAAAAAAAAGAGTTATATACCTTTATATATACATCACCCGTAGACGGTGCTCACAAACAGGAAGCACCAAGAAACACGCATATGTCCCTAGAGGTTCAGCGGGAATCGATATCCATTCACATTCACGTCTCAAAGAAAACCGCCCCGTACAGTTTTCACGTGTATTTTCAGTGTAATTTGATAAGCCACAGGTTGGTACAACAGCCCATGCCGATCCCCTATATGCGGGTGTAGAGAGCAGTCGTGCACGGGAAGTTGTATGACTGCAGCGTAGCGTGGAATTCTGCCATTTTTTCAGCGTCGTTCTGGTGGCGCACAGTTAAATTTGCGACCATCACATCAGTAAAGCGGAATTGCAGCTTCTCAATGTGCTTCTCGTTAAGTCCAGTTGCCTCCACCACGTCCTTCTTGAAGGCCGCCTCCAGCCCAGCACGCTTCTTCTTGAGCACTGTTCCCCACTTGGCGCCACGGAAACGGATGGTGTATCTTGTCTTCCCCGCCTTTGCAGAGCCAATCGTTTTCGGCTGCTCTACTGCGTCAACATGGCCCTCTTTCGGTTCCTCATCCTTCGGCTCACCCATCTGCATTGCAGGCTCTTCGCTCTCTTGCTCCGGTTGTGGTTCCGCCTCCGTCTCTGGAGGATGATCTCCATTCTGCATTGGCTCCTCAGGCTGTGAAGGCGGCGCTGCGACTCCATCAGCTGATGTGACTTTCTCAGTTTTGCTTTGTGGCGTGTTGGTATCGTTGTTGCAAAGGTCAGCGTTCTGCGTATTATCTGGGCCAGTGTACGCAATATGGATTCTCTCACGCACCTCGTCGGGCATCTCATGCCAGACATAGCTGTAGCGACGCCTATGTTCGACGGTGGCCATCTTATATTCAATGGCTGGTTTATTGTGGCCTGTGTGGTCAGTAAACTACGAGAGGAGTATGGCGGCAAAAGGAGAGAGTTGTTCGGCAGCAGCAGTAAAGTGAACCGGTCACCGTGCCCACGCTGCTTCAGGGCAGCCGCATCACACACAGGAAGCTCGAAGGGCACATCAAGGGAAAATAGGACTGCTCAAGGCGAGCATGAATGGGGGAAAGGGATAAGTCGGACAACAGATGGTGCCACGAGAGCATGGCGCTCATTTTACGATAGGCACGTTCGTCACAAAATACTCTACCAGTAACTTACTTTCTCTGAGAAAATCTTTGGATTATTCTCCATTCGGTCTGCGTCCATGCCAGTTGGGTTTGGGGCATGCATCCAAACTCATAAATGAAGGGAAAGGCACACAAAAAAAAAAACGAAGAACAAACGCACATTACCGCTAGCCACACGCAAGGAATAAAACAAAAAAAAACATAGTCATCAGAAAAATGCGTACAGAGCACTAAATCTATAGCATATGGGTGTCCGCTCGGAGACAAGGTTCATGNAAAAAAAAACATAGTCATCAGAAAAATGCGTACAGAGCACTAAATCTATAGCATATGGGTGTCCGCTCGGAGACAAGGTTCATGCCTCGTGGGGCCCTCCCATGCCACGCGGATGTAAGAAGGGTGCCGCCATTGATCCTTGCGTTTATCACTATACTATGTCACCTGGTAGCACAGTTCGCCTCAAAGTGCCACGGTACAGGTGAGCCATATGCGGGAAGTCGTACGCGCCAAGGATCATATGCACACGGTTCACCTCCTCGCCATCCTGGTCGTGGTGCACAAGGAACTTGGCGACGAGCACGTCCCAGTACCCAAACCGCAGATCTTCGATACGACTCTCACTCAACCCAGTTGCCTCCACGATATCCTTCTTTAAGGCAGCCTCGATCTCTTTGTGATGCCTCTTTAACAATGGTCTCCACCTCTTTCCGTGAAAACGCACGGTATGCGTCACAGTACCGCGACCTGTGTGAGACGCTATGTGCCGCGCATACTCAGAGGGCTTTATGCCGTTTCCCATGTAACGAACATCCCAATCAGATTTCAGGGACGCATAACTGTCCTCTACCTGTAGCCCGGGAAATGGTCCCGATTGCCGCCTTGTCTCAATTGGTAGTTGTGGCTGCTGCTGCTGTTGCTGTTGCTCAGTCAGTGCCTGTGGTTCAGGCCCTGTTTGTGGGTTTGGCTGTATACGTGGCTCAGGTTGGAGCGGCAATCGTTTTTCATCGTCCTTGCTGAACGAAACAGTCTGCTGCTCCCACGATCCCTTTGGACCAACGGAATCATCCGGCCCGGACCCGTTCGAATACGGAAGGAAGCGTGCAGTCTCAATCTCAGGCTGCGACCAGGTACGGCTGGTAATGCTCTTCCGACGAGAGCTCTGGATAGATGAGCGCCGACGCACCCAAGGAGGCATTGGGTGCCAAGAGTAGTCGAGGTCAGGCATGAACAATTCGGTGGGCATGATTTAAATTGGCTTCCCCTGTAACCTTGCGTGTTATCTTCTTCTGGAGAAGTGGAATAAGATTAGTGAAGAACAATTTGGGCGGCAACAGCAACAGCAACAGCACGGGCTGAAAGCGCTGCACCAGTAAGAGCGGGAATTATAGGTGTTTTGCGCAGTCATCACACAGTTCATAATGCAGGAAAAAAACAAGAAAGGAGCGTACAGAATAACTTGGATTAAAGTTCCCGTCCGGCAATTGTTTTCCCCCAAGCTTTTCACCATGTTCATCCAAAAAAAAATATATGTTGTTCTCTACCTTCCCGGGCTTTTCACAAAATCAATTCTTACGACTCGCCGGGCTCTGTCGCCGCCTTTGGAAACAGGAAACGGCATAAACGGTGCTGTCACACAATATATATAATGATATAAATATTCACACAGGATCACTCACATATGCGTGGATCCGCACCATGATCCTGAGAGTCTCTTGTACTCTATTGGTTTTACTCTTCTTTGGGCGCGTTAGTGTCATCGGTTGTCGCCCTTTTCCGTACTTGGTTTTTAATGTCATGCCTCTTTACCATTTCACTATGAGCTTCCGTGTTCCGGTTCGATACGCCAGGAGGTGGTGGTCAACGATCTCTCCTCACGTGAACCGACCACATGCGGGTATATGAGTGAGCGCAGCGCTCCGTGCATTCTCATCACCTTTTCGGCGTTGTTCGGGTGATACACGGCAATAGCTGCCGGAAGTAAATCTGCAAACTGGAACTCCAGCTTCTCAGTGTGTTGGCCGGCCACGTTAGTCCCCTTAACCACATCCTTCTTGAAGGCCGGCTCAAGCCCTGCGCGGTTCTTCTCGGGCACTACTTCCTATTTAGCGCCGCGGCAATGGACAAACTGCCCTGACTCACCCATCTTCAGAGAGGTGCTCTTTCTCGGTTGCGGGGCTTAAGCCGTGCGATGCTCTTTTTGGTCCTTCACTCTCAGCTCATCAATCCCCTCGCTACGTTTTTTTTTCTATTTGGTGCCTCGCTTTCTCCTCTTGTTGTTGCTGCGGCAGCCATTGCGCATCCCCCGATAACTCAGTGCTCCGCCTCACCTCCTTGGAATCCTCCCTCACTCACTTGTTTCTTTTTCTTCTTCGGCTGGTGGATCTTTTCTTCCTGGAGTGACGGCTACTCCTCGTGCGGCTTCCCGTCCCGTTTGTCCACGTCAGCAGCGTCCTTGCGCGGCACGCCTTCGGGGTCTTCGCTCTTCGCGGGGGCAGGTTTTAGCCGTGTTGCACCTATGCGCTCACGCACGGAGTCCGGCATATCGTGCCACAAATACTCGTCCTCGTTTTGGTATATCTCTGTCATCGCTGTTGTGGTTGCGTATGAGCGCTGTGTGTCTTTTCCCTCGCCTTTCGGGGGCTGAGGATGCAGGAGCAAGGCAGCACGCGCGGAGGAAGAGGATGAAGGGGGAGGGAAGAAATATAAACGGGGAAGCAGGTGATATACAGAGGGTTTGTCGTCTCGTTCATGTCACACAGAAATGAGGAAACGCAGCTCCTGCAGAGTGCAAGGGAAGCAGTGAAGGCGTCTACAACAACTCCCCTACTTCTTCTTCACAGACACGCAAGCACGCTCCCCTCTCCACACACGCTCTCGCACGTGTGCTCCACGCTTACGCACCACCACCACCACCACCACCACCCACCACCTACACACGCATCCCCATCTCATCTTTCTTTGTTCTGGCTTGTCAAGATGAATCTGATTTTTTTTGTTTCCTTTCGTAAACCACGTTCTGTCCTTCTCTTCCTTCATTTTTGCGAGTCTGCACGCGTCTCTTTCTCCCTCCTCTTCCCTTTTCTTTCTTCCTCCCGCGCAGTGTTGGATGCATTGTCCCCTTCCATTACATATATGCCCCCCACCTCTCTCTCTCTCTCTCTCTCTCTCTCTCTCTGCGGGGTGTGAGTGTGTACGGGTCAGCGGCGGACCGTCGCCATTTGCGGCGGTCTGTTGCGCTCCACCTCCTCCCTGCTGGGCGCCGCGCTGCTGTTGTCCAGCATGGTTGCGATGTTCGCCACCTTCATGTTTGCCGCCGTCTCGCCGGGCTGGAGTGCGCCGCCGTCCTGCTGCTGCCGCTGCGCCTTGGCGCGCTCGTAGTCCATCATGCGGCGCAGAAGCTTGCTGTAGCTCTCGAACCACTGGAACTCCTTTGTGGTGTAGTCGCAGAACTTCCCCTCCGGGTCCATGAGGTACATGATGATGGAGTGGTCGACGAGGTAGTCGTCTTCGCTCATCGCCTCCTCGTCAGGGACGGCGAAGTACACGCGGTACTCGCGTGCCGCCGCCTCGACCTCCTCCTGTGTCCCGACGAGGCCGAGAATGCGCGGGCTGAAGTCGGCGAGGTACTCGCGTATCTTCTCCGGCGTATCACGGTGCGGGTCGAGCGAGATGAAGAGCGGCTGCCAGTAGTCGCGGCCCACCTTCTTGTCGAGGTGCTGCACGACGCGGCTCATCTTCGCCATTTCCTCCGGGCACACATCAGGGCAGTTGGTGAAGCCGAAGTAGATGTACAGCCACTTGCCGCGGAAGTCCTCGTCGGTGTAGCGCCGCCCGTCAACGCCGACGAGTGAGAAGGGGCCGCCGATGCTCGGGCCGTCGGGGCTGTCGAACACCTTCACGGCACGCAGCTTGGGGTCGAAGCGCAGCTGCTCGCGCCGCACGCGGATGGACACCACGACGGTCAGCACGCCAAGCGAGAGGAACAGCAGCGCCCACAGCATCCACGCCGGGTTGTCGCGCGCATCAGAGAGACGCTGGCCGAGCGCCTTCGACGCGCGCTGCTCCGCCTCCTCGCGCTCGATGTAGTCCTGCATCGTGAAGATCTGCGAGTCCTTCTGCTCCGCCACGCGGATGTGGATGGGCTTCGTTGCGTCGACAACGTCGATGTCCTTTCCGCCGCTGTTACCACCGCTGCTGCTCGCCAGTCGCGCCCACACGCACAGCACGGTGACGTCCGGGCGGGACAGAGGGCCGTGAAGTCGGCGGGGACGGCGCAGCAGCGGCAACAACGCGTTGGCACAGCCATGGTGGCGCCGCGCAGCACTACGGCAGTACGCCCGCCGGGAGCACTGCAACGGTGCGGCCGTGACGCAGCAGACCGTGTAGTTTGCGCCGCGCAGCCAGCACTGCATAATCGCTTCCTTCTTGTTCTATTTGCAGAACAGCTGCCACCGCTGCTGCTGCTAGTGTTAATAATATTAACAATAATAATGATAATAGCGATGGTGGCGAAGTGATTGTGCCCTCCACCCACGCACACACGCACGCAGAGTCACACTTTCCCTTCAGACCCGCTCGGTGGCCCCCTTCGGCTTCAATTAGCTGCGGCTACAGGGGCTGTGCGAGGGAGGGGAGGGCGCCGGGCACGCGGGCAGCAGGAGCCGGAGCCGAGAGAAAGAGAGAGAGATAAAACCGAGTGGAAGAGATGGAAGCAAAACAAACAAATCGCACAAAGGAATGCGCCCGCCTATTACGGTGGAAACGAGAACAACAATAGTCCTTTAGAAAAAGGAAAACTCACAGGAGGAGAAAAGCGGCATTCGAAACAAAGACAGATGTGCATGCCGTATTCATATTCCTCTTCTTTTTTTTTTCTTTCTTTTGTCTCTCTTTCTTTCTGTACGATCTGCTTACATAGATACAATCCCGTTTTCTCTCTCTCGCTTCCCACCCCCATGTGTAGATATATATATATATA
>NW_008826292.1:6506-9573 GCF_000691245.1 Trypanosoma grayi
ACACACACACACAGGATGACGCACACACACAGACACAGACACAGACATACACAAACAGACACAAAGGATCAGACAGAGATGTCATTCCCGCCTGCCCTTACCTCACTCTACGCAGTCGGAAAGACTGTCAGCTGGAATCCCTTCGAATACAGAACTGAATAAATATTGATTTCATTTGAGAAGGAACACCACACGATTCAAAAAAAAAAGAAAATAAAAAAGGAAGGCTGTAAAGCAAAAGGAAAAGCAGAAGGAAAATAAAGGGCATAAAAGTCTGTGTGTTGCCGTCCTTGCTGGAGATGCTCCGATTTCATGAGAGAAGTCAAGCACACGGTCTCCCCACCATCATCATCATCAGCGTCGTCATTTTCGACTATCTTCTCCCCCGCTCACTTCTGCGTATTTCCCCCCTCTTCATCCGTACAGACCCACGTACAAGTGGTTCTTTCTTTGTTTATTTTTCTTGCTTTGCGTATTGGCTTCCTTTCTTTTTTTCCCTTTTCGTCCTCCTGCCGCAGCCGCGCATTACATTATATTCATCCGCTTCCCACGCATTTTCCTGTACTCCTCCTCCTCCTCCTCTCCCTGCTGCTGCTGCCGCGGAAGGGGACACACACACACACACACACAGACAGACACACAGGCACCTCTCGCATGGCGGTCGCAGGCGAATGGCACATAAGGACGAGTAATAAACGACGCCATTGTGCCATTCACCGCCACATGCCTCCGCGATCATTTCCTTTGTGTCTGTGTCTCTCTCTCTCTCCCTCCCTGTGTGTGTGTGTGTGTGGCTACTGATGCTGCTGTTGTTGTTGTTGGTTGTTCGCCACTTGTATTCCCCCGCCCTTTGTCCTCCTCTTCCTTTGTGAGCGAGTATGTCAGAATGCGTCAATGTTTCTTTTTTTTCTCTTTTTTTTTTTGCTTGGGTCTTGTTTTTGTTTTGTTTTTGTTGTTGTTGCCGTGAGTATATTGACATGGTTCTTTTTTTTTTTGTTGGGTTTTGTTTTCTTTCGTCATATTTCTTCATTCATTCATTTGTTTGTTTGTTTTTGCGTTCCGCGCCCCTCCTCCTCCCCCCGGCACGTCCGCATTCCCCTAGAATACTAATGGCCGTGTCGATGACTGCCACAATGATGATGATGATGATGGTCACAATAATGATGATGACCACGCCACACACACACACACACACACACACCTTGATCGTTCTACTACAACTCGTGTGTGTCCCCACCCTGCGCCTTCGCCTCATCGGCATTTTCAGGCTGGGCCTCCTCGTCGTTCTGCGCCTCCCCTGCGTTGTCGGAGAGCTCATGCGTGTCGTCCAGCTCCTGGGCGTCATCGGCGTCGTCAGCCGCCTCCAGCTCCACTTCGAAGGCGATTGGATCATCGTCTTGCTCCTCGCTGTGGGGCTCGGCGATCTCCACGAACTCGAGCTCCTCCTCCTGTTGCCCCTGCTGCTTCTCCAGCTCCTCCTGCTGCTGCCGCCTCAGCTCCTCCTGCTCCTGCTCCTGCTCCACTAGCATCGCCTCGTATGGGAAGGCGATGTGCGCGAGCAAGGGGTAGCCGATGCGTGCGGCGCGTGCATACTCGTTGCGCATCTCCGCGATCGTCACGTGCGACTTGCGGTAATCCTCGTCATCGGATGCGCCCTCCTCATCGTCGGCAAAGTCCTCCAACTTCTCCGGCAGCCCAGCGCCGCCAAAGTTCATCGCGCGCAGTTGTTCGAGTCGCAGCTCCTCAGCGGCCCGCTGCGCCGCCTCGTACGCCGCCCGCTGCGCCACCGTGTTGAGTGGCACCGTCTGCTTGAACGTCACCTTCTCGTAGTAGCCGCAGAACTCCGCGAAGTCAGCCTCGTCGGCGAGCGCCTGCAGCTGCTCCGCCGTGACGTCGCGGCTGTGCTTCACGGTGAAATCCACCAACAGCGAACCGAGGGCGAAACGGAAGTTGCTGAAGTTTTTCTCCGGAAGCCCGAGCGCGCGGTTGAGGTCGCGGCAGAGCGCACCCTGCAGGTTTGCGCGGTGCTCGTTGCTCTCCAGCAGCTCCGGCCACGCGTCGCCGGAGAAGCGGAGGCGCAGCTCCGACTCGATGAGATCATTGGCGCGGCGCTGCGCGAGGAAGAGCTTGTCGCGGCCCACTGCCTGCAGCTGGCGGATGCGCCACTGCGTCGTCTCGTGGCGGTGCACGACCTCAGTGAGCAGCGCGTCAAGCTGACGCATCTCCTCCTCATCCTCCTCCGTGAAGTCCTCCTTCTGGCGCAGCTCCTCCATGCGCTGCTTCAGCTCGCGTATCTCCTGCTCTTCGCGTGCCTCCGCGGCGGTGAGGGCCTCGAGTTCGTCCACGTCGTGCACCTCGTTGGCCACGCGTACGGCGTGCTGCAGCTGCGCCACCTCCTCCGGTGTAAGGCGCACGTAGACGTTGTCGTCGTCCTCCACTTCCTCCGCCTTGGCGCCGAAGTTGACGAGCACGCTCTCGCGCAGTATGATCTCCGTCACCGGGCGGCCCTTGTCGGTGCGACGGTAGAAGAAGGAGTCCACCGACGCGGCGCCGTCCTCCAGCAGCAGCGCGGCGAGTGGCGTGTCGCCGCAGATGGCGAGCTTCTTTTCCATCACCTTCTCCCGCACCTCTGCCATCTTTTCGCGCGTGCTATTCACCTCGCGGACGAGGAGCGCCTGCTCCTGGTGCTCGGCGAAGCAGTCATCAACGACCTGCTCCTCCGCCTCACGCGCCTCGGAGCAGAGGACCTGCGTATTCAGCCAGTTGCGCATTGCGTTTTCCAGCTGCGTGCCGCGCGGCATCGGCGTCGACGGGCGCCCGAGGGACAGCCGCCCGGTCGCTTGTTGCTGCGGCTGCTGGGTGATGCTGCTGCGTCGGCAGATGCCGAGCTCCGTGAGGATCTTCTTCCGTCGCTGCTTGGGCAGCGGTGTGGCGGTGCAGTCAAGCTCCATCACGCGGTCCATGAAGTCCGGCTGCCGCATGACCGCCTGCATCGCGTCCCAGCTGGTGGCGCGGTCCTCCTGCAGCACGAGCATCACCGCGCGGCAAAGCGACACGTGGTCGTCCG
>NW_008826293.1:0-9570 GCF_000691245.1 Trypanosoma grayi
TTTTTTTTTTCCCTTTCATTCTCCCTCCTGTCGAACTGCACATTTTCTCTATTGCGTTACACTGCCCTTCTCCTCACTCACAGTGGCCTCTTCAGGGGCGGCGGTGTTCGTCTCGGGCTTCGCGGACAGTAAGCCCACAACAGCACGCTCAATGCGTGTTTGGCCCTCCTCGACAGACTTGCACATCTTCTCACACAGCTCGGATACTTGGACGTCTGTCAACTTGCGGTGGCTCTCCAACATCCTTGCCGTCTGCCCGTCTGAGTTTACGCTGAAAGACTGCAGCGCCTTCTCCATTCCAGTCTGGATACGCTCGGGAAGCTCCTGAAGGGTTTGTTGCATAAGCTGTTGAGTTTTCTCGTCAGTGGATGTATTCCTTTGGAGAGCATTCTGCAGCACACGCTGCTGCTCCTCGTGCATGTTCTTTAGATTCTTCGACAAGGCGTGGTCGAAACCTTCTTGAAGGCCCTTCTGCAGGCTTTCCATTTCCTCACGCAAGTCGAGGGCAATCTGCTGCTTGGAGGGCATGGTGCTGAGAGACTCGGCCATGCGCTTCTCCAAAGATCCGATGGTTTTGGTGAGCACCGCAGTGTCATTCACCGAAACAGAGGTTGATTTTCGACTACTGCTCTCCATTTTGTCATCTATGCTCTGCACATTCACTCGAAGTGCCTTCATCGCCTCCTGTGTGTTGCGGAGCTGCTGCTGGATGTCCCCAAACTCTTTCATGACATCTTGCAGCACCTCTCGTTCACTTTGAAGACCCTCCATAAGCTCTATAACGCGCTCTCGCGACCAATACTCGACGAGCTTCTTTAGTGTGCTCACAAGGTGGTCAGTGGACTTCTCGTGCCGTAGGGCGACTTCCTCCAGCGCATTGGTCACAACGCACCGCAGCGTATCCTCCGTGAGAGACGCCATCGTATGGGCACTGCCAGCCTCGCCACGACGCAGCAGACCTGGGGTGGGCGGAAGCTCGTCCTCCCTTCCGTGATACTGCTGCTCTCGCGGCTCGCCGGTGTTGCCTTCACGGTCCACTGCTGCAGTTCGCAGTGTAAAGAGGACATTCTTCTCCGTGAAGCAGGACGGTGCAATCATCACGGTAACGTCGGCCACCTCCGACAAGCGGGCTTGCAGCGTCTTTTGGTATTCCTTGCACAGCAGATCTGCATCCTCTCCAACGAGGAACGACGCGCTGAGGAACAGCAGCATCGGCACACGGTCCGTGCTGAGCACATCAACGTTTTTCGTCGTATTGCCGACTCGCTTTTGGCAAACCTCCTCCATCGCTTGTGTGATGGTGATAAGCGGTGTGCGGCAGGCACCCGCGCCAGTCAGCCTGTAGTACAGCACATGCACCTCCCCACTGCCGCAGAGTGGGAGGTTGAGCAGATCGGCGAACCGCACCCTGTCGACGGCGCCAGAGAACAGCACCCGCTCCACTTGCTGCGGCGGCTGAAACGGCGCCGCCAGTGACGACTTGAACATCCGCCGCAGCGCTTCCCGCGTGTCAGTGCGTGTCGGTGCGCCCGGCGTCGACCGCATCTTCACCGCGCCTGGCGGTGGGACGTAGGAGAGGGGGGCAGGCACCTCTTCACCACCTGCAGCACTCTTTGCATTTTTCTTCAGAGGAACCTCCTTGCTGCTCCTTGGCGACGGTGTCTTCGTAACAGTGGTGCTCCTGGACGCTTTCTTTGTTGGAGGCGATGAATCTTGTTTGGACTTTTCTTCCACTTTTTTCTCAACCTTTACGGGGGCCTTCACAGCAGCTGGGGCAGCTGGTGCTGCTGCTGGCGTTGGAGCTGGAGCTGGAGCCACAATTTTCTTATTATTCGCCGCCACTTCCTCTATATTAACCGCCGCTCCGCTCCCTTTTGCGTTCATAAGCAAAGACCTCGCGGCTAATGTCTCGCTGGAATCCAGAACAATAGCCGTCGCGCCCTTGAAATGGCCCTGCTGCTGAAGGGCAGTTCTGAGAACAAACTCATTCGCTTCAGCGTCGTCCTTCTTTAATGTGGTCTCAACGACCACAAGGAGCGGGTGGTGAGACTTTGGGTCCTTCTGCACCTGCGAAAGCGTTTCGTTGTGCGATAGCAGAAACCGGAAGAGCGAGGAGGCGCTATCAGCATTCTTCGAGGTGTTATCAATCGCCAGAACATTAGCAGTAGAGGGTATCGACTTCTTCAGCAGCTGCGCTAGGTCGCTCGTCTTGAACGCAGGTCGCAAGGTAGCGAATGGCGCGTGGCCGTTCACGCCGCGAGTCGTCTGCTTTTTCACCGCGGCCGCGCTGTAAGTTGCCGCCCCACGACGTGTCGCAGTCGGCTTCGAGAAGAGCCGGTGGACGTGACGCAGCATGGCGGGGCTGTATGTGTGCACAGGAGCAAGATGGGCAGAGAAGCACAAGGCCGAGTGCTGCTGCTCCTGATTTTTTAATTTCTTTTTTTTTTTTTTTGCCTTTATGCTGTCCTTTTCGCTTACTTCTATGGTGGCTTGGCTAGTGGTGGGCAAACCGAAAAAAAGAAAATGTGCCTCCTCACACGCGCAAGCTCCCTGCCCCGCGCTTCCGTCGCTGCTGCTCTGTGGGCCACGATGGTGGTTCCGTGGGTGCTGCTGCTCCCCTCGTTCGTAGACTTCCTCTTGCCGGGCTGCGGAATGAACGCCGACGGCGAAGTGGCGCACACAAAGTGTGAGGCTTCCTTGCTCACGCTGCGAAACAAATGGCAGCAAGTGAGAAATGCCAACCAAACAGAAAAACAACAACAACAACAACAACAACAGACGAGGGGCGAAAACGAAAGGCAAATAAACAAAGAGGAATCAAGAAAAAACCAAAACTGTTTTCTTTTTTTTTTGTGCACACACCAACACAAAAAGAAGAACTTCTCGCTCCCCCTTTCCCGCTCCAAGTCGAGAGTTGCACAAACAACCACAGAGGCACCGCGCCCGTGTCTGCTGCTGCTGCGGTTCACAGTTAAGGGCGTGGGACGCAGCCAACCACCGCACAGGGAGCATCTGCCGGCACCGACCACCAAACACCTCCCCCACCCTCCTCTTTTATTGCTCTCTTGCGTTCACCCGTCCACCCCGCTCCATTTCTTGGCGACGGCACACCGCGCCTTAAATGTCACGCGCAATGTTGATCTCCTCATAGGGCCCGGAGTCCACGAAAGGGACGTAGTCGGCGCGGTGCTGCTTCGGGTACTCAACATCCCACAGCGTCAGGCCGTACACCGGCGCTGGTGGGAAGCGCTCCCGCTGGAACCGCCGCCGCGACGGCTCAAACCCACTTTGCAGCGCCTGCTGGAGCTCCAGTTCGTCCCACATCCCGTGCCCTGCTGCCTTCAGCACACTCACCATATTGCGTATCTGGTGACGCAGGAAGGACTTGCCCACAAACCATATTAACACCTCGTCGTCCTGCCGCACAACGTCGAGGCGGTCCACCGTGCGTATCGTCGGAAGATTAGTTGCGGCACGGTAATACTCCCTAGCATGGGCACCTGGCTGCACAATGCGCTGACCGTACTCGTTGAATGTTGGAAGGGAAGCGGCGCGGTCCAAGTTGCTGGGGCCTTTCTCCAGTGGCATCTTCGCTGCCTTACCACGTGTCGCTCGTGGCGAGTCGCCGGAGGCGGTGGGCTGATAGTGCTCTTCTACAGCAGCTGCTGTTGACAGTCCACTTTGGCTCACCGCAGCGCGGCGGAGTGCATTGGCCATTTTAGGGTCAGCAAAGTAACCAAAGTCTTTTGTGCCCTCCAGTGCTTTGGCAAAGCGCTGCATACGGTCCACATCCAAGTGACGGTCCACGTGCCACTGCAGCCCCGCATCAAAGAGTGGGGGTGCAACGCGATTGAGGATGCGGTACACGTAGACTCGTCTCAATCCGCTGTGACGTGCGTGAAAGTCCTGATTTTTGCACCGCTGGCAACTGAGAATAGCGAGTGGCTGCTTTTTCTTTTCTAGCCACATGGTCGCACGCTGGATGATCGTACGCGGCTGCAGCTCAATGTGACTTGGTACATCCACATGACAGCACAGGCGGCGCACCGACACCCCCACTTCAGGAATGACGCCCGCAACCACCTTTACACTGTGCACGTCGAGCGCCACCGCGAGTGCCTCCTCCAGCACTGTCCTCGCGTGGTACCTGCTGCTCATGGTCTCTCCAGCGGGGGTCTCACTCGCACCGTCATCCGCCCCTCTGAGAGGCACCCGTCGCACGGTGCCGTCAGGCGATACCTCCCGCCGGTACAACTCACGTTTCGTACTCTTCCACCAGCCGTCAAAGTCGCTCCCCTGGTACTGCACGTCCACACGGTAACGCGTGCTACCCGGGGGTATGATCTGCTGGCCTGGCACATACGCCTCTCCATCCGGCGCCGTTTTCGCGCGCTCTCCTACATTTACTGCGGGAGGGAGGTACAAGAAGGCATCATCCAATAATTCTTGTTCAACTGCTTCCACGCTCACGAGAGAAGAGAAAGAGCCTTCCCCACCCGGCCTGTTGTCCACTCCATCCGTGGTATCTCCCTCGGGCAACGTTGTAATCACTGTGGTGGTAGTTTGGGAACCAAGCGTTATTCCGGGCTTCCGCTGCAACGACTTCCGTTGCATGTCGTCGTGAAACAGTCGTGTGATGGCGTCATTGGCGGCCTGTTGTTGTTGTTCTTGTTGCTCCGCACCCGCCCACCTGCGGCTATTACCCCACCGGCCTTCAACAGTCAACGACTCTCCCTCCACACGCTCCACCGGATCTTTATCCGTGCCTTTGTCCTCTCCACCATCCTTCGAGTGGCTACTGAAAAAACGCCGGCTGCTCACAACACCTGCGCTGCTGTTGTTGTTGGAGGAGGAGCAGCAACGGAGGTTTGAGGGGCCTCCAAGTGGCGTGCCTGCTGAAGCGAGGGTACGCACAAGTGAATAAGGGTCCGCTAGTGGCCTTCTGCGGGCCCAGCCAACTGCAATGAACATTTGGACGCGCGGATGCGACACAATCTTCCTTCCACTTCACACAAGTCTAAACCAACAGGGGGAAACGACCAAAGCGGTAAGGGTGAGGTTGCGCATCTTCTCTCCCTTTTATTATGATGATGATGTTGTTGCTTGATTCATCACAAGTGGCTTGGAAAATATGAGCAGCAACAGCTGGGAGCCCACACAGCGCCTGTCACGTGTCCACAACACACAGACACACACACACACATTTATTCGCTCATTCATTCCTCCACTCACACAAATCGGGACCCAATGGAAGATGCGCATTTGATGAATACCCGAAACATTTCCCCTTTTTCTTCAAGAACGACTAAGAGCACTTCGACAAGCGCCGACGCGTTTTATCGCAAAGATGCATAATAGAAGAAGGGCTTTACTCTCCTCCTTCGTCATCTCCATCTACCCGTCTAACTGTATCATGGGGCTTATCCCGTTTCTGTTAGCATCCCTTTTTTACCCCACAGCGTCGCTCTCGAAACTGTGTGGGCTCATTCTACGCCTTTCCAAGTGCCAGCCATCAAGAGCTCAGCAGTTGGCAATAGGGAAGAAGAGTGCATTCTGTTTCCCCATTGTTTTTTTTTTGTTTCTTAAATTTTTTTTTCTCTCCTCTCTCTGTTCACTTCACCATCCTATCAGTGGAGTGCCTTTTTTTAATTTGCTTCTTCTTGCTTTCTCCTCGTCCTCGGCACCACTTCTCTGTGTGAACTCCACATTTCCAGTCCCACACATCATCACCGCTATCACTTCTTTTCGTAATACAAAATACAACACACCACCGGCTTCGTGTGCCCGATAAAGCAGGTGAACTGCACGCGGTCGGTGAGCAGGCCCGTCCACATGCGCAGGTTGTGATCGCTGCTTGAGGTAAAGAGGAACTGACCACAGTCGCTGAAGACACAATCCCACACCCACCGGGCGTGCCCCGTCAATGGCTTCAGCGCCTTGAATTGTAGTCCGCCAGTCTGTTGGGATGCTGTGTTCCCTTCCGCACTCGTTGATGGCACAACAGAGAACAACACGGATGAGGCGTCTTGAAAATCGGAAGGACGAACGCCCGACCTGTCTGCAGCTTTTCTTGTCGATTGGATGAATGATGAATCAGCCGCAAATGTTGCTGTTTTTTTCGTCCCACCCGTTTGTTCTGTATCAAGTGGCTTTTTTTCACCACCCTCAGCGTTCTCAGCACACAGTGGATTCTTGTCGCCCTCCCCTTCAATGGGTTGCAGTGGTGATAGAATCGCCGCCGCTACAGGCGTTTCCGCCGCTCCAGCATCCGCCAACGCCTCGGATTGGACGACTTCGGAGCCCTGAGCAGCCATGGGCGCTGTCGCAGAGAGTGGGGGATCAATCGCAGGGCTGCTGCAAAACGCATCCCCAGGCTGATTGAGCTTTTCTGCGGCACCCTTCTGAAGTTCCAATGGAATAAGAAAGCGTCCCACTGTGTAGTCTGCGGAGCACGTCACGAGCATGTCCGCATTGGGTGAAATGGCCACCTTGAGGATATATTTGTAATGCGCCTGGAACGAGTGAAAGACCTCCATAACAACCTGCTGCCGAAAGGCCGACTTGTGCGTAGAGGACTCTGTTGAAGCGTTGTGCGGGCTGTCGCCACCTTTGTTTGAAGAGAAGGCTTTCACGCGGAGGCTGTTGGGGTCCAGACTGCCGATGAGCGCGGCAGCGATGGATTCCTTGTCGTGACCAGCAAATGATGACCCCAATACATTACCGCGCAGCCCGCTGTTCCCAAGCTCGTTGCTGACAACTGCAGACCTATACACACTCTCTGGGGGTGGACAGTTACTGTTAGAGGATAGCAGATTGGTGGTGGTGGTGGGGGTGGAGCACGCCTCGGCTTCAATGCTATCACTAACAATACCTTCACCCTTCTGTGGCTCCTCCTCATTCCCCTCGCCAATTGCTGACACCTTCACCACGCCAACGTCTGTATCTGTGGAGTGACCAGGGGCGCCCGATTCTACCAAAAAACGCAAAAAGTGCAATTTCCCTGCATTTGTCGCCACCACAGCCCAACGGGCCAATGGTTCCAATGCAATGCTTCGGATGGCTGTGTAGTCCGCCTCAAACGTGATTTCTTGCATCGGCCTCTGACCAAACGCAGTGTGCACGGAGCTGTCGAGCTGCTGCGTGGCTACCGCAATGACGGCGGGGAGATGCCACACAGACACACGGCCAATCTGTGAACCTGTGAGCAGGTACTGACGGTTTGGTGAGAGCGCACTACATGTAATGGCGGCGCCTGTTGCGATGTCGCAAATGAGATTCAGTGTCGTCGGTGAGGTGGCATTAAAGAAACGAATATGACCGTCCTCCGAGGTCGCGTAGAGTGCTGTTGAAAGTTCACCAGCAAAGACGTCCGAGAGAGGCCGCTGGGTCGCCGCCAGGTCAAATGTATTGAAGAAGCTGCTGTTCGACCCCTCGGCGGAGGTACCGAAGAACGAGATAATACCCTTCCTAGTGTGTAGTGGAAAGGTGCCGAGGCTTGTCACGTTCATCGCGGATTGATTTTCGTACGACGAGAAGAGCGGCGGTGCCTGGCTGCCAATGCCACCGCCACCGGACGCCGTGTGCGCTACGCCAATGTCGTACACACGCACCACACCAAACCCGGCCACAGCGAGGTACGTTGTGTCGGGGATCATCAGCAACGCATTCACCTGTGAGTCCTGAAATGCAAAACAGCGCACAGTGCGACCAGATGAACCATCCCAGAAGCGAATCTGCTGATCGTACGAGGCTGAGATGAGAAATGCGGCGCACATTTTTCTTCCCTCACGCTTTTGCCTATCGGTTCTCTACCTGAATATAAAATCGCGGGTATAATGCGACCTTTTAAAAATTCACACACCACTTACGCAGGAAAGTTGAATCTACCCCAATTCCTTCTTGCGCCCACACAACACAAATTTCACGCTCAGCTGTATTGAATGGCACGGTATTGGTCGCACAATGCGACGCGGAAACACGGGGTCACCGAAAACCACCTTTCCTACCTTTAAACACCGGAATTTACGAACGCTTGATTGCTTCCTTAACAAACAAACAAATATANATATATATATTTGCGTGTGTGTGTGTGTGTGTAGCTTCCCCTTTGGTCGTGTATTCCACACTCCCTTCCTTTACGTTGCTGGCAATACGCACAAGGAGCACCACGGTGAGGCAGAAGAAGCAAACCAAAAACAAAACCCCCCAAAAAACACAACCGCAATCACGATGGAGAGGTAGTAAAAAGCAATTAGTAGCAGCTGCAGCAGTGTGGGAGGAACCTCCTGAAGGAAAATTTCACAGAGCAGAACAGCGCCTCCTCCAGCGTCATTGCGGGAAACCCAAGTAGTAATCACAATGAAGATGCGTGACACGCCCAATCGCGTCTGACTCGCCCTTTCAACAAAGCGGAATGAACCCTCTGCACCGGAGCACTCTTGCACATGCGGCCGCCATTGCCACCGCCATGAGATTAGCAGCAGTGATAGCGACCCGACGCCCGCCGCGTCGTGCAGGCGGCTACCCGACACCGTTCCTATTGCATGAATTGGCGTGTGTGCCCCTACACAGACGTGCGCCCCATAGTACTCAAGAACACTCTCCAGAGAGACAAGGCAAAAGCAAAAAAAAGCAAACCAGAGAAAGTACAGAGGGAGAGAGAAAACAGTGAAGCGCAAGGCCTCCGCGTTCGCACGCCACTTCCCATATATATATATATGCACCCTATTGTAGTGGATGTGGGGGAAGGACAGAGTGGGAATGTGCACGAGCAGGTGTTCCGCAAGGTATGCATGCATATGCGCATGTGTCTGCGTGTGTGTGTGTGTGTGTGTCTGCGTGGGGTGCACAGTACAACAACACAAAACAAGGAAAACGCAGTGGGTAGACACAAGGACACATGAAACGTGCCGGGATTCCCCATGCCAACTTATTTGTGTTATATATCCATTTTTTTTTTCACTTTAACTAAGGGCTCCCGTTTTTCTTTTTTTCCTTCCGCAACGTCGTGGAGTACGGCTTTGATAATTAATTTTTTTGCTTTGTTTGTTTTAATTCCTTCTTTACAACAACACTCTGAGACACGTACGTACGCACCCGCTCACAGACGCAGGCACACGCGACGTCGTTCAGTTTTTTTTTTCTTCGTCGCCCGAGATGGGGGGTGGGCGTCGGGGGGCCTGCTCTGTCTCCGCCGCCCTGCCGTCCCACTCAGCGCGCGCGGGCAAATCCGCCTCGGCACCGCACCGCCACCTCCACCGCCCTCAGCGTCCACCCACACACAGACACATCGACAACTTCTCCCCTCTTCGCCCCCCCACCCCACTCGCGTCCGCCTGCCTTCTCCGGCGTGTGTGTGTGTGGCCGCAAGCCGCGCTGCGTGGGGGGCGGGGGAGGAGCGGCAGCGAAGGACACGAGTGACACAAAGCAAGAAACGAAAAAAAAAAACTTTAAAAAAAATGTAAACACCACCACCAAACACAGAAAACATAATAGGCACTCAACCACGCGCTGAGCTCTCGCAATAACACTAGCAGGACCATGAAGTGGGGCTGTGGCGGACAGAGAGGT
>NW_008826294.1:0-3653 GCF_000691245.1 Trypanosoma grayi
GGGGTGGGAATGGGCAATTGGCGGCGGGGTTGTCGCCGCTCCTACAGAAGACGGTGAGCAAGGGTCTCCCGTCGGACGAGCGGGTGCGTGTCTTCGACGGCTTTGTTGCGAGCCTCAACTACGAGCGGCGCATCCCCAACTGGGTGTTGGAGTACTTTCCCAGCACGGCTGCTGCGGCCGCTCCAACAAGGGAGGAAAGTGACGAGGAATCGACGACAGTGCGGCGCGAGGGAATGAAGTTCTTCGCGGACCCCACCGTTCCGGAGGCATTTCGGGTACTGCCGGATGATTACAGCGGAAGTGGTCGTCATCGGCAGCAGGAACACACGCGTGGACTGAGCCGTGGCCACCTCGCCGCGGCGCAGTTCCACAAGCATGCGGCGGATGAAATGGCGCAAACCTTTAACATGAACGCCAACATCGTGCCGCAGGACATGACGATGAACGCGGTCGACTGGCTGCGGCTGGAGAACCTCACAAAGCGGCTGCGGCGCCGCTACGAGGGTGGTCTGTGGGTTGTGACGGGCCCCGTCTTCCACCCGCGCCACATTCGTGGCAACCCGCGCTCGTGGGGATGGACGGCGCCGCGCAGCTCCGCTGCTGCCACAGTGGCGCCAGTTCGCCCACTGGACGACGGCAGCAGTGCAGAGGCGAAGCAGGCACGCAAGGTGGTGTGTTACGAACTCGTCGGCAAGCACGACGTGGCGGTGCCGACGCATCTGTTCAAGGTCGTGCTGGGCGAGCGGGCTGACGGCAGTCGGGAGGCCGCTGCGTTCTTGATGCCCAACGAGCCCATTGCAGAGGAGCGGTCACTCACGGCTTACCAAGTACCGGTGGGTGAAGTTGAGCGCATGACGGGGCTACAGTTCTTCCCCAATGTGGCCGCTGCAGGGAGTGGCAGCAGAGCCTTTGCGCAGGGCCTGGACGCGCTTCCGAATATTTGCAAGCGCTTCTCGTGTGAGGTGCACACGGCGGCGTTGTTTCAGTCGTACCGGAGCGTCGCGCAGCTTCGGGCGGCGCAGTCGGTACCGGAGCTGCAGCAGGTCTACACAGCGTTGGTGAATGAGCGGCAGTGGCAACAGCGCTCTGGTGGACGGGACGCAAAGCTTGATGCCGTTGTAATGAAGGAGTACGAGGAGCGCATGAAAGAACTGGTTGAAGCAGCTGTGGCGGAAGACGGCTGATGGAAACGGGCACAGACGGGCGTGTACAGCTCACTGAGTACGTATTCCTTTGTTTGTGTGTGTGTGTGTGTGTGTGTGTGTGTGNGTGTACAGCTCACTGAGTACGTATTCCTTTGTTTGTGTGTGTGTGTGTGTGTGTGTGTGTGTGTAGGTATGTGTGTTTGTGTTTGTTCTGTGGGGTTATTCTTCCTTCCCGCACTCATTCCTTCTTTCTAGCCTGCACATACGGAGTGCAGGGGTGGTATCACGCCTGCCATCGATATTCGCAAACGAAGATACATAGGGTGGCGGTATCGTTGTGCCGGCTCACTAACGCGGAAGGGGCAAGAAGGAAATGGTCTCGGCAGCGCGCGTGCAGTCAACTGCAACGAGGCGGAGTTTCTGGCACCTCGTTGGTGTCGGCCTGGTGTGCGTGGGCGCGACCGGCGGTGGTGGGGCGCTGCTGTACTACCGCTGCGTGTGGCTCCGCGAGCATCAGCGTGCTCTGCAGCTGTCGAGCATGCGGCCGCCACTGCGCCGCACTCGGCCATACGTTGCGGGCAGTGGCGATGCCGGGGGCGTTGAGGTGAGGCAGAAAAGTCTGCCTGGCGTTGTTTTCTACGGTCTGGTCACGGTGCGCTTGCTGCTGCTGATTGTGTGTGTGGTGCCGGTGATGTGGTACGCGTTCCTCACATACGGTCTCGGGCTGTGCTCGGAGCAGGTGCTCTTTGCGAAGCTGCGCGATGCGCTGACGGCTATGGGGCCGAGTTACATCAAGTTCGGGCAGTGGATGGCGACGCGGCCGGACTTTTTCCCGCCCGCGCTCTGTGCCTCGCTCGAGAAGTTGTACGACAACACCGAGCCGCACCGATGGGCACACACTGAGAAGCTGCTGCGCCGCACCTTCTGTGAAGCCGCCGCACCTGACGCGAAGGTGACGAAGAATGCCACCAAAACAATAACAGAAGCAGATGGAGACGGAGAAGGTGGTGGGGGAGAAGCAGCGGCGGCAGGAATAGGCGAAGCACAAGGGGCGATGGAGTCACACCACAACGGGCTGTATTATCTGCGCGAAATCGAAACAGTGCCTGTCAACAGTGGCAGCATTGCGCAGGTACACCGCGGTGTGTTGCGTGAGGAGGTGGACGGTATTCCTGCGGGCACGGAGGTTGCCATTAAAGTCACGCACCCGTACATCCGTGAGTGCATCTCCGCCGACGTCGTGGTGATGCGCATATTCGTGGGCCTCCTCACCTTCTTTGTGCCCGGCGCGGCATACTTCGACTTGCACCGCAGCCTGCGCGAGTTCTCATCCTTGATTAGCTCACAGCTGGATTTGCGCCAGGAGTGCGACAACTTGCAGCAGTTTATCTACAACTTCCGTGACCTCCCTGGTGTTATATTCCCTAAGCCTCTCCCCTCTCTGTGCAACGAGGATGTCTTGATTGAGACATTCGAGGAGGGCCAACCGCTGCAAGAGCTTCAGAGCGGCGCTGACCACCGCGATGTGGCGGAGCGCGGCTGCCACATGTTCATCAAGATGCTATTCGAGGATAACTTTGTGCACTCCGACCTGCACCCCGGCAATCTGCTGCTGCGCACGAACCCCGGCGCGCCGCTCTACGCGATATCCCCCTCCTCCGCTGCTGCTGCTTCTGCTGCTGGCGCCTACCCGGATGGGAAGGTGAAGCTGCGGCACGAGCTTGTTGTGCTCGACCCTGGCCTCGTGACGATGCTGTCGAAGGAGGAGCGCAACAACTTCATCGCTCTCTTTGCCGCGGTGGCGTGCGGTGACGGCGATCTCGGCGCCGATCTGATGCTCGACCGCATGCCTGAGGCGTCGCCCAGTCGGCGGCGCGACGTGAGCCGCGAGAAGTTCCACGCGGACATGCGGGATATCTTCAACCTCGTCGCGCCGGGCAACTCGGAGGGGTTCAAGCTGAGCAACATCCGGATCGGCCCGGTGCTCGGGAAGATCATGAACACCCTGCGTGAGAACCAGGTGACGATTGACGGCAACTTCGCGTCGCTCGTGTTGACAGTGATTGTCGGCGAGGGGCTCGGCAGAAAGCTGACGCCGGACTTCAACATATTCGCGGAGGCCGCGCCGTACCTGATGGCGCTGCTCGAGGATAGCGAGCTGCGCTTTCTCGCGTGGAAGCTGCGGGATACCTACGGTACAACGGCGCTGCTGCGGGATTCGGTGCACTTTGTGAAGCTCGAGCGCACTGCGACGTACGCAGAGATGGGGATGAAGAAAGCGGCCAAAACGCTGGGCCGCGTGCGACGCGTGCTGCTCGGCGAAACAGCAGCAGATGTGAGTGTAAGGGAAGATGAGTACGAAGGAGATGCAGCAGCACCAACATTGGGCACTAGTTCCCCCTGAATGAGGTCATATCCGAAGAGGAAGAAAGAGAGAGAGTGAAGGGGAGATCTGCCTTTGTGTGTACGTGAAATTGTGTGGAAATGGGTATATATATATATATATAT
>NW_008826294.1:3779-4970 GCF_000691245.1 Trypanosoma grayi
CCCCCCCCTTCCCCCCCCCCGCCACTGTACGGTTTTCCTTATTTAACTGGGGCCTCAAAGCAATCAGAGGTATATATTGTATAGTGTGTGCATATATAATATCAGTGGTAAGGGACTGAGGCTCTCACAAACGTGCACGTGGGCACCAATACAGTAAAGGGACGAGATATCTAGCTACCAGCGTATATAGCAGGCACCTTACGCGTAGATGCCACCCAAGAAGGGGAAGGGACGACGAAAGAAGAAGGTCGATGTGTTGATTGACCCGGACGAGCCGTTTCGTCAGTCGTTGGATGCGGCATTCTACGTGGCCAAGCCGCGCCGAGAGGGCATCGACGCCGCCTACATGCAGCAGATCGATACCGCCATCCGGGCATTCACAGTGGCGCAGCCACCCGTAGAAGCGGCGACGGTAGAAGCGCAGGAGAAGCTGATTCTGGAGGAGACAGCGACGTCTGTGCCCATCACGGCGGTGCCGTACATTGTGCGTGCGTTGGGTTTCAACCCCACCGGCGAGCAGATGCGGCAGATTGCCTTCCTTGTTCTCTGCGACATGACGCAGGCGAGTGTCTCCACAACAGAGTCGACCCCATCCGCAACAGAGGGATCGCAGGCTGTCAGTGAGCCGAGGCGTGAGATGGAGCGGAGCGAAATGGTGGAGTCGTGTCTGTCGATGATGAGCGTCACCGCAACGTACCTGGAGGGTAAAGCGCTCGGCTTAATGGCCGATCGCCGCAAGTTGGAGGCGGTGCTGCTGGATATGCTGCACACGGGCCTGCTCGTGTATGACATGACGAAGATTGATAGCAAGTCTGTGGTGCCTGTCCCGGCAAGGCGTGTGGCATCGGTGGTGGAGCGCGGCGATCCCGAGCGCGTTGATGAGGTGTTCGACACAATCTGGTGGGCGACGCGGCAGCTCCAGCGCGATGACGGCACGCGATACATTGATGTGGCGGAGCTCCAGCGGCTGATGGAGGTTGCCACCGCCTCGACGCGCAGCGAAGAGCCGGCGTTCACGGCAGAGGAGCTCGAGACGTTCCTGTACTTTGTTCATGACGGGCGGGGGGAGTCGGTTGGCGAGGATACGTTTGCACTGACGGCGTTGTACGGTGGTTAGGCACGCCGTTGATGTTTTGTTGTGCCTCGTTCTCTGTGAAAGGAGGAGGAGGAGGCGGGATGTTTTTTTTTTTT
>NW_008826294.1:5322-9552 GCF_000691245.1 Trypanosoma grayi
AGAGAGAGAGAGAGAGAGAGTGTGTGTGTGTGTGTGTGTGAAGGTTGGAACAGGTAGCGAAGCGGTGCGAGCGGCGGACTGAACAGGAGATGGATGACCTTGCCCACATCCTGCGCGGCATGGCGCCGGGGCAGATTGAGCATGCCGTGCAGCTGCTGCAGCGCTACTCTGCGGCGAGCCAGCAGCAGCCGCTGTCGGTGCTGCGCAGTAGTGGCGGCGACGCCGACGAAAGCAGCAACTACAACAACAACGGTCCTACTTCAGGGTCTGGTGAAGCCGACGGTGTGAAGGACTCAATTCTTAATTCCGCCACGGCGGGGGGACACGATGCGGTGAGCTCCGCCATTTCCCTTGCGCTGCGGCATGCGGCCATGGCGGCGAATGGCGTCAGTAGTGACGAGAACAGTGCGAATAATGTCGAGGGTGATGATGGTGAGGATGATGGTGGTGATGATGACGATCTCCCACTGGCAGTTATCGCGCAGAAGAAGCTGATGTCGACGGGAAGGAAAGTCCCGAGGTCTGCTGCGCGAAAAAAGCCGCGGGAGGCTGCTGCGACGGCTGAGGGAAACGCTTTGCCCGAGCACCAGCAGCAGCAGCAGCAGCAGCAACAACAAGAACAACAACAGGAAGCACCATCTGCTGATGGTAATCGCACACCTGTTCGCAAGGGCAAGGCGTCCCCCAAGGCGGCGTCGGCGTCGCCAGCCGTTGCGGTGCGTGGTCTCGCTAGTTTTGGATTCGTGAGCGCCACGAAGAAGCCGGTGCTTGCCGCCGGCGAGAAGAACAAACTCTTCACACCATTCGTGCAGGACAAGCGGTTGGTGCCCGCCGCGCTGCGGTTCTGGTGCAGCGGTGAAGCACAACAAGAGCAGCAGCAGCAGCAGCAGCAGGAGGTGAGGGAGGACGAGGACGAGGTGTTAGCCGTGCGCCACACCATCGCCGTGGATGAGAACTCCTCATCGTTGATGCACTCGCCGGTGATGCTCTGTGGCGAAGCGGAGGAGGAGCGGGACGTGCAGCTGCGCGAGGGGCCGCCGCTGCGCTATCTCTCCTTCACAGACATGATTGATGCCACCTCGGCCAACAAGAAAAGCAGAGGCAGTGGCGGCCATAATAATAACGCAGTGGAGGCCCCGCCGCTGCTGCAATGCCCGTGCGGGTTTCATGTGAGTCTGCCGGCGCCGCGCGTTGGGTTCTGCAACGAGATGGTCTTCTGTGGTTTCTACGCGATAGGCTACGACCCGTGCCAGTCGCGCCCGCCGTACTTCGGCACCTACAGCAGCCAGGACGGCATGAACACGGAGGAGCTGCTGCGCCTCGCCCGCATTGGCGTTGGCTGCGAAATCCCGCGGCTGTCGAACCTCGACTACGAGTACGACTCGGGAGACGACTGGGACGTCGTGGAGGGCGACGAGGACGTTGGCGCGTCGAGCAGCGACACGGACGACGAGGAGGACGGCAGCGGCACGTCCCCCAGCGCCAGTGACGACGACTTTATCAACGACAACGATGAGGACGAGGAGGACTCCGACGCGGAGCTGCAGCGGCGGATGTTTGAGGCGAGGCAGCGGCGTGTGAATCGACTGCGGCACAAGGACAAGTTGGTGCCGGCCTTCAGTGGGCCGTTCGTTGGCGTCGCGATGCTCGAGCACCCGCTGCGCGAGTACGACAAGATGGAGCGGATCTCGTCGACCCTCGATGGCGCCGCGTTTACGGCGCTGCTGGAGCAGGAGATGCGAGCAGCAGGTGCGTCTCTGGTCAACAACAACAACAGCAGCGGTGGTTGCGTGGACGTTGGGCCGACTGGGGCGCAGCAACACGATTACGACGATGAGCAGCAACAACAGCAGCAGCGACTTTTGGCGGCAGCTCTCCGTAACCGACGGGAGATGTTCCCGGAGGAGCTGGACGCCGTGCACGCGATCATCGCGGCGAATAGGAAGATATCCCCGAAGGCGATTGTGGAGGCGTTGCAGCAGCAGCAGGTGTGCGCGGGTGTCGCGCGGGCGGAGATATTGCGCACGATTCGGCGCTACTACGAGCGCAAACACAATACCCTGGTGCGCCGCGAGGAGCCATGGTCGGTGACGGACGAGCGCCTCTTCAGAAAGCAGCTGCGGCCAAGGGAGGGTGACGGTGGCGGCGGCGGCGGCGACAGCATCAACAATAACAACAACAACAGCGCAGGCCCTAACATCGGCAACGGCGAAGGGGAAAGAAACCGCGACAACGATGAGGAGGATGCAGAGGAGGACGATGAGGACATTACGCTAGTGGCGCTCGCCCAAAAGCGGCCACGTGCAGCGAGCAGTGGAGGAATCAATGACGGTTCATCTTGAGACTTACTGGTGTGGTCGTGGGACGAAAACATGCAATTAACGCGCTATCCTCACCCTCTCCCTCTCTGTGTGTGTGTCTGTGTGTGCTTATAGTACCCCTGTTCACACACTCACAAGCCTTTGCTTGAGAGGGGTGGGGAGAGCTGAGCGAGGCGTGAGGGATCTTCTGGGGGGAGTACTTGCGCACAGGCATTTCATAAAATGAGCATTGCTTCATAGACGAAAGAAATTTTTCTTTTGCACTTCCACAGTTTGACTGCGTCTCTTCCGGTGCTCGCTCACCAGTTGTGCTGTTCCGCTCTGCCACCTTCATGGGTGTCTTTACGGCTCTCGTTCCCCTGTCCGTTTGTTTGGATTAGCAGTAGTACCAGTGGAGAAAAGCGAGGAGACCAAACCCAAAGAGAAAAAAAAAGGAAAAACAGCAACCACGTCGGTCGCCAGGATACACATCGCATCGCATCACATCAGGCAACGCAAGAGTCGTCGTGAGACATGAGCGGGGAAGTCCTGCAGGCGCATGCCGGCGAGCCCAACAGCCATAGTGTCCCTGCAGCACCAGCAGCAGACCCTGCAGCTGGACGCGCGCTGCGATGCAAAGGTTGGGTCCTGCAGAGGCCCGTCTCGTCGTGGTCCTTGTCGGCAGCGGCGGCGACGTACTCCAGCGAGGTGGTGGTGCCAGTGCCGGGCCCCGGGCAGGTGCGCGTGAAGGTGTACGCCGCAGCCGTCAATCCTCTTGACGTGAAGCGGGCGACGCTCGGCCGCACCGGTGGTGGTTTATTCAGGCGTGGCAGCAGTAGCAGCGGTGGTGCGACGTCGACGCGTCGCCCACCGCCGGAGTTCCCCTTTCCATATGTGATGGGCGTTGATGGCGCCGGTGTTGTGGAGAGCGTTGGCTGGAGCAGCGACGATGTGCAGCAGCAGCAGTATTACGGCCTGCAGGTGGGCGACCGCGTTGCGTTTCTCGCCGACATGGTGAAGGAAGATGGCGGCTCGTTCTGCCAGTATGCGGTAGTGCCGGCGGACGCGGTGGGCAAGCTGCCGCCGCCCACGCCGAGTGATGTGATCGACTTCGTCGAGGCCGCGGCGCTGCCGTGTGCGACGGGGACGGCGTACGTTGCGCTCTTCGACAAGTTGTGCGTGGAGGCCGGCCGCAGCATCTTTATTAACGGCGCCTCCGGTGGCGTGGGCTCGGCTGCAGTGCAGCTGGCGAAGTGCGCCGGGCTGTGCGTGCTGGCGTCGTGCTCGACGGTGAATGCAAGCTACGTGCAGGAGCTGGGCGCTGATTATGTCTTCGATTACACCGCCGTAGACGTGGTCGACGCGTGCCTTGCATACACACAGGGCTTCGGCGTCGACTACGTACTGGAAGTCGCCGACGCCGCCACCGCGCTGCAGCACGCCGACGCGCTGCGGTTTGGTGGGGCGATCTGCGTTGTGCCTGGACATATGCCCGCTTCGAGCGAGGCGCTGTTCCGCCGGCAGATCTCGGTGAGTTACGTCTCTCTCGGTGGTCTGCACGATCACCCGCTGACGCGCGGCAATCTGCGGCGTGTGGTGGAGAACACGCTTGGCCTGTACCAGAGCGGCGCGTTCCGGCTGCAGCTGGAGACGGTGCCGCTGGAGCGTGCGGGTGCGGCCTTCGATTTCATTGCGTTGGGGCACACGCGTGGGAAGATTGTGCTGACGGACTTCCACCCGAATGAATCGCCGGGTGGCGATGAGGTCATCGGTACTCGCCGCAGAAGGCAGGCGAAAAAACAGAAGCAGTAACAGCAATAGTTTTTCACCTGTACCGCGGCAGTCTGGGCGACAATGGCTGCTTTTTGGCTTAGAGAGCAAGGGGTATGGGAAGAAAAAGAAAAAGAAGATGGCTCTTCTCTTGTTATAT
>NW_008826295.1:0-9539 GCF_000691245.1 Trypanosoma grayi
TTGTGAGGGCAGCAGGAGTCGGCGTCGGCGGCCTCGCGGTGTCGACCGTTCCCGCACCGCTCTTCCCGCATGCAACAGAGCTACTAGGCGCCGACGAGGTGCTTGCCGTCGCATGCGGCTGGAACGATGTGAGCGGGTGCGTGAGCGACGAGGAGTTGACGGCCGTCGACGATTGCGCGGAGTACTGCGGCGCTCTCGCAGCGAAGTGGAGGAACTGGCTGCAGTGCGGGGAGGTTTAGTGTGGTGGGAGGAAAATGTTGTTGTTGTTGTTTGTTTGTTTGTTTGTTTTTCGTATGTCTGTGCCTGGTGCTGCAGCTGGAAACAATATGAGTGGCCCTGTGGTGCCAGATGTTATTTTTGTTGCCGATGTGTTTTTTTTTCCTGTATTGCTTTTAAACACACATACATACGCCAGAGCATAGCGAGTGGAATCCAGGTAGGGAATGTTCGCAAAGAAGCGGTCCGCAGTCCACCAGGTTCGAGGGAACGCGGCGAAGCGCAACAGCGGCGTCACACGCAATGACATTGGATGTGGCACTCTCGGCTGCACGCTCTGCACAGCGGCCGTCTGCAGCGGGCGTGGGGCGTGTATCGCCCCCACCGCGCCCATCATGATTCCCGATACTAACATTGTGCTGCACAACATGAACGCCCTCGAGGATTCACGGGTGCAAAACATCTTGTTCCTATCGACTGTTGTGTCAGAAGTGCAGAACCGCAACAAGGCCATCTACCTACGGCTGCAACGCCTTCTGGGTGATGAGCGAAAGCAATGTTATGTCTTCTCTAATGATCGATACGAGCAAACGCACTGCATGGTGGAGCGAGACGAGAGTCCAAATGACTTCAACGACCGCTGCATTCGTGTCGCGGCTCGCTGGTACGCTCAGCACCTGGCCCTTGCCTTTCCGACGGCGGCACCATCCGTGCTTCTTGTGTCGCATGACAAGTTGCTGCGACAGGCGCTCACGACCAGCACGACGGAGGAGGAAGTCACGCTGAATCTTGCATGCGTCACACTGCGTCACTTTCTTGAGCAGACCGTCACCGCCGGCTCTGACCTGCTGGAGAAGATACAGTACGAGCAGCCGGCTGGCATGAAAGAGTCGCCCACAACGGGCAGCCTCTTCACTCCCCATCTGGCCCTGGGTGTGGTGGAGATGGGCATCCAAGCTGGCACCTACCTTCGTGGCAAGTTGCGCGTTAGTGAGGCAAACTGTTTCTTTGGTGAGATTCGTGGAAAATGGGAGAATCACCGCTTTGAGCGCGTGCTTCTTCCTGGGCGTGTCAACCTCAACCGCGCAATTCACGATGATATTGTGGCAGTTGAGTTGCTGCCTATTTCATCATGGCGTGGCCCCAAAAACGCGCCGCCGCTCGATGACAGCCGTATGACAGAAGCGGCAGCGCTGGAGTCCGGCTACGCACCGGTGGGGCGAGTTGTTAGCATCCTCAGCATGCAGCGCCGTCCATTCTGTGGCAGCATTGATGTTGAGGAACTTAAGCGGCTCGCCGCATCGCCAGGGTCTGCGGTGGGTGTTGTCAGTGTGTTGTTCCAGCCTAAAGATAACCGTATTCCGCGTATCCGCATCTCCACGAAGCATGTGGGTGACCTCAAGGACAAGCGGCTGAGTGTCATCATCGACGACTGGCAGGAGTACAGCAGCTTCCCTGTGGGTCACTACGTGGAGGTACTTGGCACTATTGGTGACAAGGACACCGAGGCAAAGGTGATCCTGCTTGAGAACGACATTCCGCATTACGACTTCAGTGATGCGGTGTATGACTGCTTGCCGAAGGGAGAGTGGAGTGTGTCAGAGGAGGAGCTGCAGCGCCGGTTGGATCTGCGAGATCTGTGCGTTGTGAGCGTGGATCCGCTTGGCTGCCGCGACATTGACGACGCGCTGCATTGCCGTGTTGTGAACGGCAACCACCTCGAGGTTGGTGTTCACATTGCCGATGTCACACACTTCCTCCATGAGCATGCCGCGATGGATGAGGAGGCGGCAAAACGCAGCACAAGTGTGTACCTTGTCGATAGGCGCATCAACATGCTGCCGCAGCTGCTCACAGAGAATCTCTGCTCTATTGTGGCCAACGAGGACCGCTACGCCTTCACCATCATGTGGGAATTCGATGAGAACCTCAACGTGGTGCGGGACTATTTTGGCAAAACGGTGATTCGCTCCCGTGCTGCACTCTACTACGGTGATGCGCAGCGCATGATTGACGACCCTGATGACACCAGTGAGATTGCGGTGTCGCTGCGCCACTTGATGCGCCTCAGTCGACACTTCAAGGCGGTGCGGGAGAAGGACGGTGCGCTCTTCCTCGCCTCACAGGAGTTTAAGTTCAAGGTGGACAACGACCATGTCAATCCCACCGACATGCAGGCGTACCAGACATTCGAGGCGAACTCCATGATTGAGGAGTGGATGCTCTTCGCCAACGCCGCGGCAGCACGCAAGGTGTACGCAAGTTACCCACGGTGGACACTGCTTCGCCGGCACCAGGCCCCTGCAGAGAATGCCTTTGACGCGCTGAATGAGGCACTCCAGCGCAAGATTGGAGTGCGCCTCGACGATGCATCGTCGCTGGCGTTGAACAACTCGCTCAGTCTCTGCGTTGACAATGATGATGCGTACTTTAATAACCTCATCCGCATTCTCGTTACACGGTGTCTGCGGCAGGCACAGTACTTCTCCAGTAGCGAGGTTTCACAGGATGAGTTTCAACACTTCGGTCTCGCCATGCCAATCTACACGCACTTCACCTCACCTATTCGCCGCTACGCGGACGTGATTGTACACAGGCAGCTCGCTGCGGCGCTCGGTATCATGGAGGTCAGTGAGACTCACATGGACGCCTCCAAGATGGAGGCGCTTGCGGCAAACATCAACTACCGCCACGAGCAGGCACAGCGGGCAGGGCGCGACTCGCAGAATCTCTTCACTGGATTCTACCTGCGAAACTTCGCCAACCAGAGCATACCACCCGAGGACGGCTACGTTGTGAAGCTCTCCGAGACGCATGTGTTTGTACTCGTTCCAAAGTACGGGCAGGAGAGTAAGATCCCGAAGGAGCAACTGAAGTGCGTGCCAAACCTACTCGATAAGGTTCAGGTGGGGATTGAAGTGCGGCAGCGCGGCGATGTGCTTCGGACAACTCTCGTTTTTTCACTGATTGGGCTGATGAAGGAGCCTGAGAACGGCGGAGGGCAACTGGCGGAAGAGGCTGGGCACGAGGTGGAAGGAGCGAAGGAGGAAGCGGAACCTTTACGCAAGAAGCCTCGGGTGGGGGAGGAGAACAGCAAAACAAACGCTGGCAGCGACAACGAGTAAACGAGCATTCAGTCGACTCTGCATCGACGTAGTGTAAGCAACATTTTAAAACAATACAAGTTTTACTCAGATAGCTGCGATTGAAATGGGGGTGAGAGTCGTAAAATCCGTGATTGAACTGAATGTATTGCATCGCCTTTTCGTCAGTTTTTTTTTTTTTTTGAGAGGGGTCTAAATCTTTTTTTTTTTTACATAATAACAGTAGTAACAAGGGAATTCTTCTTTGTTTGGAATGAGTGGGCGACTGCGTGGTTTGCTTCGCCGGTTCGTCTCACCCCTCGTGGCCACGCGACTTACGAAGGAAGAGTTATGCCTGTCGATGGCCGCCGTCGCCCGCCTGCGTCTGCGCCAGGAAGATCTAATAGATATTCACTTGGAAACAATCGCAATGCGTGCGCAGCGCATTAGTCACTTATGCACCCCCACTGAGTTGGGAATGCTGTCGGACGGCGCTGCGGCGCTCTTCTGCACGCGCGCCGATCTTGCCGACGCACTCATCAGCGAGTTGTATGTAGCAATGATGAATAGCAGCCCGGTGCGTATAGGTCACGTGGCAGCGGTTGTCCGATACACAGATGGGGTGGCAGCGTACTCCAACGAGACGATACCGGTGATTCTAATCTCTGCAGCACAGCTGCTTCAGAAGAATGATTCACCGAGCGTACTGGAGTCTTTCATGCGGCTCATCCAGACCCACCTCCCCGCGGCGGAGATTTATGAAGTTCTGGATGAACTGCGGAAGCGGGCGACAGATGAACAGCGCAAGTGCATCAACAGCGCCCATGAGCTGCCACTGATTAATACGGCGCCACACGGAAAAAACAAGGAAGCGATGGAGGGAGATGAAGATGAAGAAGGGGAGAGTGGCTGGACCGCGCCACGTGCACGAAGGTGGATCTCACAGCAGGTGCGAAGCCGCAAGGCATGGACTCCAACGGATGTGATACAGGCCTTGGAACTCTATGCACACTTTGCAGTGCGGGATCCCGTCTTGCACGACAAGATTGAAAACATCATGCTGTCAATTATACCTACTGCAAGCAAGGCACAACTAGACGAGATTCAAAAGACTCTTCTAACTTCCGTTAACCTCTTCCCCAAGGTTTGCGAGGCACTCCGTCCTCTACCTACTCTGTCTGACGATGCACACGAAAACGGCAATGATGGCAAGATGCATATTGACAATAGCAGCACTGCCTCTTCCTTAGCGAAAACTTTCCGAACAACACAGGCGTACGATAGGGTGCTGATGGGTCGAAAGGTTCCGGAGGAATGGATGTTTGAGCTGATGGAAGAACAAGACGGCACGTCTCCGGTAGATATTGCAGCACAGGCCGCTTGCATCTTTGCTGAGAAGGGGGAGGTACCTGAGGGCATTATTGTGCAACTTTCCACACAACTGAATGCTCTCTCTCCGCAGGGTGTCGCCGCCTTCGTCCGGGCAGTGCGACGTGACCATTCAGGAGCTTTACTGATGCATACTTCGGCTGTTGTGCGTGGGTTCGTTGCGAAGGGTGTGCAGGAGGCATCTTTGGATGCGCTCTTGCAGTTATGCAGAGCTTGGGCGTTGCCCCCACCACGTGGCACTCTCGAGGACGATAAAGCAGTGCTCCATGAGAGTCATGCCAGCTTGGAGGAAGCTGTCATCACACGGCTGCTCTCCGTTTTGCGGGGATCTTGTTCGATTCCGTTTATGTGCCATGTGGCAAAGGCGTCGTGTGCCATGGACACAAACAACGAGGTGGTGCAGTTCGTTTGCTTGAATGCGTGTGCGCGGAAGGATCTCACGTCTGACGACGCACTAGTGCTCTTCGATATGCTGTGTTGTCGTGGCTATGTGCATGAGTCGCTCCTTGACATATTGGAACCCATTTTTCGTGGATTGGTGCAGTCAATAGCGTCCAAGATGGAGGGAGGTGTAGAGGTGTCTGGTATCGAGGCACGGCAAGTTGCAACTTTCGCCACCTTGCAGGCGGCCTTTGACGCCCCGGAATTTGAGGCTATTGCGTGTCTCCTGCTTCGTACCGTGGAGCAGCGTATTAGCGAAACTCCAGTGGAAGCCCTACCTGCGGCAGGCTTGCTTTGCCAGAGATGCAGACGGGATGCCACTGCTCAGGCGATTCTAGAGAAGGTCCGCGGCGACATGCAGAGATTATCCGACGAATCTGTTGGTGACCTTGCAAAACTGCTCGCATGGGCTAAAAACACACCAGAAAAAGGCCTAGTGGGTGAACTAACTGATGCCGTTGCGAGCCGTTTGTCACTCCGTCGAGCACTGCCGCCGGTTGTGGTTGGTTTGGCGGTGATAGCACACTGCCGATACTGCGATGCGGTGGACATGATTAGCGAGAACGTCACAGATTACCTGCTGGAGTGGATAGGGGCGCTTACGTCTGAGGTGTACACCGCGTTGTGCCGCACTTTGCATTTGTATTCTGCTCCAGAGTCACTGGCAAACGGGATAATGGACGATTTCCCCCGTAGGTTAAGCCTCCTCACCACGAAAGAGATTGCTGATGTGGCCTTTGGACTTGGTGAGGTCACTGGAGTTGGACAGCGGCTCTCCCATCAGCTTGTAGCGGAGAAATGCTCCGACTACGTGGTGGATCACTCGCATGAGTTTTGGAGTGGAAAGGACATTGCTCGTTTGCTTTACGGCCTTTCACGCATGCATTGTACAAAACGAAGTCTGTATAACGTATTTGGAACGCGGCTTGCGTTGCGTCCCATTTTATATTCCATTGACCAGGAAGCAATCAGCCTTGCTGTTAGCGCTTTTGGCCGCTCAAAGTACTTGGACAGGAAACTTTTTGATAGCTTTTCGCGTCGGATTTTGGAGCAGTCTAACAGTCTCCAGGCCGCAGATTTACTCTTGACCATCCGAGGTTTCAGTCGTGTGATGCTCTTGAATGATCAATTGTACCACGAACTTGGTAGCAGAGCTGCGGAAAAAGCGGGTGAATTCCCGCTTGAATCCCAGTGTGCCCTGCTTGCTTCATTTGGTTCACTAGGTATCGAGCACGAAATGCTCGCAATGCGGATGCTTGACGGTATTATTGAGAAAATGGCGGAGTTGGATGACGTTAACAAAGTCGTGAATGTACTTGCCTCACTCTGGCAGATGAACCACGAGGTGGAGAGTGACGCTCGAGCGGCGCAGTTGGCAGATTGGATTGCGGAAAGGTCAGAGGAACTCACTGGAGAAGCCATTGGGAAGCTTTGTAGTGTTCTGAACGACGCAAATTGGCGGCATGTTCCGCTTGTAAAGGCAATTGCGGAGCAGTCGGTTCGGTTACAGATGCAGCAAAGTGTTTCGGCCGAATGCTGTAGAGCGGTGCTGGACACGCTGGGCATATTCATGATTCATCACCAGGGCGCGCGTGAAAATCTCTCGGCGCTTGGCAAGAGTGTCAGTAAGGAGAAGATTCAGCTTTCTGAAGAGGAGGAACAGCAAATCCAGCTGCTGCTAAGACGCTAATGCCTATTCACAGATTTAAAAAAAGAATCCTGTCTTTACGACGCGAGTATGTGCGTGCGTGTATTCCCGCAGCGGCCCGGTGCACACACAGAGAACACAGGCGGTGTTGGGGATGATTGAAAGGAAGGATGGATACTGTTTGATGAGTAGTCTTGTTGGTCGTGGTTGTGGTGGCTCGATGTGAAAAGAAAGTCCGAGAGGAGAATGGGATTGAAGGATAAGGATAGCATACAAAATAATCCTTTAAATGTAATGATTATGATCGTTGCATGTCCGGTGTGGTATAATGGCTAGAACAAGCGGCTCTCACCCGCTAGATCCGGGTTCGATCCCCGGCATCGGAATTTTTTTGAACTGGACCAATCAAAAATATAAAGTTTTGGGGGGGATTGCTTTCAAGGATAAAAAAAAGTTAGAGAAAAATGAAGGTTTATTTTTTGGCCAAAAACCAAGGAGGATTGTGAAACAAAAGCTCCCACCGGAACGAGTTTATCAGCGCCCCTGTGTGCTTAATGTGGACACCTCGCCTTTGTTTCAACTAGAGGTGTATTGCTTCTAGGTTCCCGTTACAAAGAAAATATGAATAAGTTTATCTTTGCCAAAAGCCGAAACAAATTTTAGACTCAGAAACTTTGTTTTAAAATCATTTGCTAGTAAAGAAACAAATATTTCACTCAAGGCAATTTGTTTTTTTTCTCTACTGATCAAAGCCTGCATTTGATCAATTCATCAATGTGTCCTTCCAATCTTTTACGGTCGGATAAAGCTCCTACATTTATTGGAAAAATCCTCAGCGACGAAGCGAGCATGGCGCAGTCGGCAGCGCGTGGGTTTCATAATCCCAAGGTCGTGAGTTCGAGCCTCACTGATCGCACTTTTTCACATGATCCGAATCATGTTTAACGATTCGGACGCGAAAAATGAGACTAAATTGTTTTTCTAACAGAATAAAATTGGAGAAGAATGAAGGAAAGAGTGTTATTATTATTACTTTGAACTGCATTGAATTTCAAGTTAGCTAATTAAAGTGGTTGGGATGAAAAAAAAATTACTGAAAAAAATCTATCCTTCCGGCCGGAATCGAACCAGCGACCCTGTGATACCTGCTAATCTCTACAGTCACATGCTCTACCAATTGAGCTACAGAAGGTCGGTACCGTTCCGATAATTTTATCTACATACATATCCAAACCTCGAAAACTGTTTTGGTGTATGAATAAACAAGGTCTTATTTTCTTTGTTTAAACAAGCGCTGGTGGTCTAGGTGGTTATGACGTCGCTTTAACACGGCGAAGGTCTCGGGTTCGAGTCCCGACCGGCGTACTTTTCCATTAAATTAAAATTGTCTTTCAATAAAAAGCTGAAGGTTTTGACGAAGCAGCAGGCCACGGAGGCGGAGATTGCCCTCCCAGAGGAGGAAACTTCGGCCTATCTGGTGGAATTTTGACTGATGCCCCAGAGCGGGGGTGTTATATTTGTTTGGTGGTTGGGGAGGCGCGCCGATGTTTCAAATGCTTAACGTTGTGTTGTGGCCTCGGCGCTTACGGGGCGGTGTGCTGTCTGTCATTTTTCTTTTATGGATCTGCACGAAGCCCATGTTTTCTGGCTTACCAAACAAAGCATGCATGCTAAGGAAGCTTTTGGGGGGGTTAGCTTCCTGGGTGAAAACTCTTGCAGAGGACCACAACCCCACAGACAAACCCACAAAAGCCTTGAATTTTCTTTATTGAATAAATTTTATCTTTCATTGCGATCATCATCAAATCCAAACTTCTCGGAACCCAGGATCTGCATACAATTGCAGAATGCAGTATGTGAGGCGGATGGGCTGCAATTGGGCCCTTCAGCCCTTGCAGGGGTGAAAAAAAGGGGGGAAGAGAGGTGACCCCATTTGCCGCTTTTTGTTGTACACATGCGGAAACGAGGTATCAACGTTTAACGTGAGACCGCGAGGGCTCCGGATGTAGAGATGATCGCCGCTATGTTCGAACAGTCGTTATCCTAAAAAGCGGAAAGCGGCAGCCCACCCCCTATTGGTTCGGAGAGGGGGATCCCCGCCTTCTGCCTTGGACCCGCAAGGGGCAGCAAGAAGACGCCAAAAGGATTTGGACATTCTTTTACAAACAGCGAAACGAAACCGAGAGGCCAAGGACTCGACGCCATCCGCCAACAACGCCCGCCTGTGGGCCCCAGTTGTTTGGCGAAAGCAATCTTTGGTGGCCAGAGAAATGCGGGCCTCGTCCGCTTGGAGGCAATACGTTTCACTAGCAGGTCGGTTTACAACGCTTTGCCAAGTACATAACCAGCCTGTAAGCGAAGAGAGCGCAGCTTTTTTTTCTCACTGAAGGCGATCGGCTCTGTGGCACGATCGCACTGCGTGCCCATGTTGCGGGCGATGCTAACGATGAACCGCGCAGCCCTCGGATATGACGACCCTTGGTCTGCGAATCATTTCCGCCAGCAGCGCAAAAAGGCAGGCGAGGCCTTTATCTAAGAAGGAAGTGGGTCAGGCGATGCGTTCAAGAGATGGTTCGAAGGAGGGGATTGTGTTTCAGATTGCGTGGATCGCGGCGGGTCAACTGCCCAAGATTGCAACGTCGATAAGGGGCCGCTTCAGCACCAAAACGGATGGCGCATTAACGCTCGACAGGGAAGTGGTTCCCAAAACCGGCCCCCATTGAGCAACAACACGCCTGCGGATCCAGGGTCGAGAAACACCG
>NW_008826296.1:0-9534 GCF_000691245.1 Trypanosoma grayi
TGACGGAGGAGGCTTTTGGGGTTGCACTTGACTTGTATCGTGGCGCCTCCCTCGAGTTGTACTGCGTCCGCGCCGAGGAGGCACTAAATCAGTTCAATGGACAAGTTTTAAGGAATCGCCAACAGTCGGTTCGTACGTTTAGACAGTCGGAGGAAATTCCCAGACCGGCAACCAAGACACGGGGTGATGAGCCGCTAGTGCCTCGGCTCCTGCAGCCGCCCACAGCAGGGGCGCAGCGGAGGCCCGTGTCATTCTCCGAGGGGCCGTACGTTATTAGCAGCGACGGTGACGGGGACAGCGTCAAGAGCTCCTCGGCACGAGGTAAAATGCGACAATCCCTGCTCCAGACGGCTCGGCCTGGCAGCGAACGTAACTCTACACTCCCACCGCCGCTCTCACACCAGCACCAGCGTCAGAAGCANCGCAGCGGAGGCCCGTGTCATTCTCCGAGGGGCCGTACGTTATTAGCAGCGACGGTGACGGGGACAGCGTCAAGAGCTCCTCGGCACGAGGTAAAATGCGACAATCCCTGCTCCAGACGGCTCGGCCTGGCAGCGAACGTAACTCTACACTCCCACCGCCGCTCTCACACCAGCACCAGCGTCAGAAGCAGCAGAAACAGCATCAGAAACAGCACCAGCAGCCGCAGCAGCAGCGAAGAAGGATAAAGCATAACGACAACACCAGACACAGCCACATTGACAAAAATGCTGAATCAGTGAATCCGCCAAATATCCGCCGTTCCACATCCATGCACCTTTTTCACAGCGACCGGTGCTCTCAAAGTCTACCACGCCGCGCCACTACACCCTCTATGGCGTCGGCGAGCTTTCTTTCCTCGCGCCCAATGACGCCACGGCCTGCACGAAGCTACGCCTCCACCACTCTGTCGGTACGGCGTAGTGGAGTGCGGCAGCTGCTGGAGGTGGACGACTCGGACCCGCTGCACACCCGAGGTTTGCTCACGGGTGCGCACGACCGCCACCAACATCGGAGCCTGGGCTCCGGTGGCCATTCACTCTTCTCTTACCGCAACGGCCGGACGCAAGACACCGGCTTGGCCAGCACCCCCCCCTCTAGCCGCTACAGCAGCACGGAGTTCATCTCGATGAATGGGAATGCCACGCCCTCACCACGGCAGCAATGCGTCTCCGTATCCAACTACATATCACCGAGCTACGTGAAAGAGAACCGCAGCACTCTCACGGGTGTGTACGACTGGCCGGTTGGAAGGAATAGCCCCTCCAAACAACGGCAGCCCTCTGTGAAGATGCCCCCCTCGCCGGCGAAAAAAAGCTTGAGTCATCGTGAGCGGGCGCCGAGCCCCCTCACGTACATCAACTCACACCTCGCGTCGTGTACTTTCAACGCCACGTTGAAATGCGTCGATGTGCGGTGTCCTGCATCCAGGTCCGTGAGCAATGGCAAGCGTGATGACCTTGGCGAACAAAATACGATACTTAGTGGAGATTTGCTGATGTGGTGTGAGGGCCAGGCTATGACCGATGCTGGAGGGATGGAGCAGGTGATGCGCGCGGCTCTGGGTCAGGGGGCCGGGTTCTTAACGCTGCGTGTGATGCGCGGAACGAAGAGCGTTCTGGTGCGCGAGGCACTTGTTAGGTAAGCGACATGTAAAGAGGAGTGCATCCATGGTGCACATATTGCTCCTGAAACTGGGATTGCTATAGACGATGAGTTGATGCAGGAAGAAATTTAGGACGCATGGGGTTGAGAGCGAGCAAATTGCTTGCGCACGATGTATCTTTTTTCAGGCTGATGTGCGATGATTGAAGTGTGATTGCTTTCTTTTTTTATTTTTACTTTTTTTTTATACGGGTGCGATCTGTGCTATATAGATGCACCGTCTCTTCTATTGCACAATAGCGATGCGAGATGCATACCTGGCTTATATCCGTTTTGCCCATTATATATACACATACACACCCACACCCACCAACGTACGAAACGCCCAGGTATGCACGTAAACACAGACATACTCACCGGTATATAAGGTATATATATATATATACGCTCCGCAGAACAAAACACACACACACACACACACACACCAAAACAAACAAACATGCGATGAGATCAATGGAACAGAGGTGCCTCACTTTACGTCTCGAGGGAAGGGTGTAAGGGTGTACCGCAGGCGGTGGGCCTGACGTGGCGCCTTCGTTTGGGCCTCAACTCCTCCTTCTCCCTCCGCTCCTCTCTTTCTCTCCCTTTCTCTCTCTTTCTCCACGTGTGCCGCCGCCTCCGACACGCAAGCATACGAGGGAAACGTGTTACTGCTGTATCTAGAGCAAGGCTGAGATAACGAGGACAGAGCAACAAAAGGAACACCACACAGAACCAAACAAGGTAGAGCATAAGTGATCACACCTTCGACTCTCACGTTGTCTAATTAGAGAAATGGAGAACTACTTTAGAGTGCTAGGCCTCACCCGCGGCTGCGACGAGGCGGCGCTAAAGAAGGCGTACCACCAGAAGGCACTTGCACTGCACCCCGACCGCAACCCCGGCGGCGCGGAACAGTTCAAGCGCGTCAACGAGGCGTACGAGGCTATCCGCACACACTTCCGCCGCAACGGCGGCCATGACTCAGCAGGTGTTCAGGCCGCCCCGGGCGGTGGCGGCGCGCGGACGAGCGGACGCACCGCCACAACCTTCACCTTCAACACGTACTACACCAACGCGGGCACCGGCTTCCAGTACGCGCGACGGGCCCACTTCGCGGAGGAGCCGCCGCATCTCTTCACGGAGGAGGAACTCTTCGGCGAGCCGCCCGGTGGTTTCACATACGAGAAGCGCTACCCGAGGGCGAGGTCCACCACAAAGCCCGGCGAGACTGCCAACAACAACAACAACAACAGCAGCAAGAACAATAATAACAACTACAGCAGCAGTGGGAACGCCAAGTTCGCCAAGGCAGCAGGGCCTGGGGTCCGATTCACTACTACGCAGATGTATGAACAAGCGGATGAGCGGTGGCGCCGTGCACACGGCGATCGNGTGCCCGTCAGTGGCTACTCGATGCAGGGTGGTGGGGGTGCCGCCCCGCCACCGTATCAACAGTCACAGCAACAGCCACAACAAGCGCAAGCAAAGCCGTCGCCGGCCTCCAATTCTTTTTCGGCTGACGTGAGCGACGGCACATGGAATCGCCAAGGGAATGGTAACGGCAGCGCCAACACCAATAGCAGCCCGTCTAGGAGGCAGCGTCAGCAGCAGCAGCAGCAGCAGCACCGAGCAAGTAGCGGCAAGAGCAACAACAGCTTCTTCGCCAATGATATCAACAGAAACAATATGGGCAATACTGGCCACGATGAGGCTGATGACGATGACGATGATGGTGCAGCCTACAACGCCGGCATGTCTTCTTCTCCAGAGTCCCATGCGTCAGTGGATGACATCCTCAACGAATTTGAGATGCAGCAGACCCTTCACGAGGTGCGCCGTGAGTGGGAGCGTCTGAAGAAGGACTTAGACCGCAAGATGACACGGTCGACGCCATCGCCGGAACGCATGCGGCGCGACAGGGGGAACAAGTTTGTCGACGACGACGACGAGGACAACTACGTTGTGCACCGCCGCCCAGAGCCGCCACACAGGGAGGAGACACAACACTACCACCGTCGCGAACAGCAGCGGCTTGACGAGGCACATATGCGTAGTATTCTTGAGGAGAAGTTGCAGCTCAAGAAGGTCCTCTTCACGCAGCGCTACACGCCGGATCCGGCCGATGTTGCACTAATGAGCGACAGCGAGGTGTATGTGCTGTGCGAGCTGCTGCACGAGGTGGAGCAGCGCATGCGTCGAGTCCTGAGCGGCCGCATGGTGAAGGGGCTCTGCAGCAGATGCTCGGCCGCTGCAAAGATACAGGACGGCAGGATTTTCACGTGTGGCCACACATCTGTCTGCGCAGACTGTGCGGTGACGAGTGGCATATGTCCTGTGTGTGCCGCTACGCGCCGCTGAGACGGAACACTGGGCGTCGGAGTTTTGCCTTATTGCCTTGCCCCGTTCTTCAGCCTCTCCGTTATACGATTGGGCGTCTCGTATGGATGCGACGCTCAATGTATTATTAGATAATCAGGAGAAGAGAACAACCAAAGGAAAAAAAAAACGCCAATATTGCTTTGAGTAGTCTTGTGTATGTGTATGTGTGTGTGTGTGTGTGTGTGTGTGTGTGTGTGTGTGCTGCGGCAGTGGGGGAGGCAGTGGGGAGAGAGAGAGAGAGAGAGTGCTGCGAGGCGCCGGAGAAGCGGCGCACGACATGTATCATTTTGAAAGAGTAGAAAGTACCACGCAGTTATTGATTGCCTCCCACCCGCACGCACACACACACACACCCAGAGAGAGAAAGAGAGATAAAAATAGAGGGAGTGCGACGCCCTCGCTCCCTCGCACGCATGTGTCTTGTGCTGCTAGCTGTTGTTTCAGCAGCAATGGCCCCAGCGCGAGGAAACGCAGCCGCAACAACGTACAATTACGCAAAACCATTGGAGGTGCTGGCGTTGAGTTTTCTGCTCCTCATTGCTTCCACACACACACACACACGCATTCATACATACACGTACAAACGCCGCTGACCGACCGGCAGCATTCTCTGTGTTACTCTTCACTGTTTTTTTAAAAAAAAAATTAAAAGCGCTGGGCCTTTCTTTTCTCTTTGCCTACTTTCGTTTCGAGTATTCCATGCAGCGCCCTCTGTGTGCGTCTATGATCCGCTGAGTTTGTGTGTGTGTGTGTCTGCGTGCTCTTCCTGCCATTCACCTGTACAGCCACACAAAACGCTGTGGTTGAGTCCCCCCCCCGTCCCCTCCCTTTGCCATCCCCTCGTTGTCTGCATGGCGGTGCGTGAGTCGCCACTACTGCTGCTGCTGCTGCTGCTGCGCCAGCTGGCTGATGGGAGGCGCTGTTGGGGCGCGCCGCATTGAGATGGATGCTGCTTCTCTTATTTCTCTCACTATTGTTGTTGTTGTTGTTGCTGCATTTGCCCCCCCGCATCCCCTCTGGCGCTGCAGCACAAAGCGTAGAGGAAACATAGGAGGAATACCAGTGAGAGTGGGCACCACACATCAACAAAACCAAAAGAAAGAAAGAAAGGACAGGCAGAGAAGGAAAACAGGAGCCAAACAAAACGCATACATACGCGCACACCCTCAACATAGCAAGGAGAAGGTCAGCATCAACGGGAGGCGAGAAGGGGAAGGAAGCAAAGAGGAACCATTTGACAGGCCGCGTAGCAAAAAGGGGGAGGTGAAACGAACCAAAAAGGCCAATAAAACACACACAAAGCGGAATCGCACTCAGGTTGGTCTACTTTGTGTCTTCCCACTACTTCTTTCCAGGCGCCGCCTCATTTGTCGCGATCATCTTCGCCAGGAATCATATTCTTCACACCCAATCATCATCGTTGTCGTTTCCGTGCTACAACCGTTGTGAGTGAGTGGCGTGTGTTTGAACGATTCATACCGGAGAGTGAGACAAGAGAGAGGGTAGATAGTGAGTGGTGAGACACCACCAGCAACACATTCTAAGCGGTACCGTACTACAAGGCATAACCACGGACACAAGGCGAGAGCTGCTGCCCGAATCGCTCCTTCGCACCCCGTCAACTGTCAGCTGCATTTCCAGCATGACGGAGGAGTACCCGGTGAACCTGCGTGTTGATTTGACGCCCGACAGCAGCTCGCTGCTGCTGTCTGGCAGCATCACCATCACACGCACAACCATCTCGGTATTTAAGCTGTGCGAGATGAACGACGAGGAGCCGCTCTTTATTGGCGTCTGCTCCGTCCCGCTCCTGAAGTTCGCGCGGCGGCCGAGCAAAGTGTACCCGTCATGCGACGCGCTCGTGCTGATGAGCATATCTGAGCACCTCTTCATCAACGCCTCGCTCTCCGCGGGAATTGTGCCCACGAAGGACGGCAGCGTTGTCAGCTCGCGCACCGCCTCCACCGGCCTCGTTGTGCGCACCCCCAGGGACGACGCGCAGAGCGACTGGATGCAGCGGCTCGACAACCCCGCCCAGTGGCGGAAGCTGCGGCTGGAGTTCCCCACCGCAGACGATTGTGACCGCTGCGTTGAGGCGCTCCTCGCCCGCAATGCAGAGGACGCTACGGTGGAGTACGCCAGCACGTCGCGCCGCACTGGCGACGGCGCCGCGTACCCCGACGAGGTCTCGCCGCGCACACGCTCCGTCCGCGCAAGTGAGTCAGGGACGAGCGTGAGGAGCTACAACAACAACAACCGCGCCGAAGCGGAAAACTCCGCGATGCGGGACTGCAGCGAGCTGATGCAGAGCTGCCGAAGCCCGTCGCAAATGAACGATAATTCCCGCCTTAGCTCGACAGTCCAACAACAGAAGCGACAGGAGTTGAGCTTATCAGATGACAATCGGCTGGATCTGGAATCGCCAAGCGGCCGCAACACGCCGCGCTCCAGCCATCACAGCCGTGGTCTTCCTGCACGCAGCCACCCTACCGATAGCCGTCGTGAATTGGAAACGCCAAGTGAAGTGCGTACACCGCGTGGCTCGACCAGGGGGGGCAGCCGACGGGAGTATGATGCGGCGATTGGTTCTCACACGCCGCGCAGCGTCCGGAAGAGCCAGAGCATTCCTGCGGGGAGCCAGCCTGCTGCCAGCCAACGTGAGGTCCTGACTCCGCACGAATCTCGTGACAGCCGCAATACGCCGCGCTCCAGCCATCACAGCCGTGGCCTTCCTGCACGCAGCCACCCTACCGACAGCCGTCGTGAATTGGAAACACCAAGCGATGTGCGCACACCGCGAGACTCGGCCAGGGAGGGCAGCCGACGGGAGTATGATGCGGCGATTGGTTCTCACACGCCGCGCNGCGCCCGGAAGAGCCAGAGCATTCCTGCGGGGAGCCAGCCTGCTGCCAGCCAACGTGAGGTCCTGACTCCGCGCTCCAGCCATCACAGCCGTGGTCTTCCTGCACGCAGCCACCCTACCGACAGCCGTCGTGAATTGGAAACGCCAAGCGATGTGCGCACACCGCGAGACTCGGCCAGGGAGGGCAGCCGACGGGAGTATGATGCGCGGCAGATGTCGATGGATCAGAATTCCGCTCGGGAGGGGCCGCCCGCATCATCGAGCTCCACGCGTAACGGTCATAGCCACACGAGCCCACGTGAAACGACCAGCGCCGTCCAGCCGCAAGCACCACCGTCGTCGTCGTCTTTTCTGCATGCGTCTCCAAACGCTGCACGGATGGTAGAAGCTACGCAGCCGACGCACGCGACAAGCCACCCATACGGCTCTATCACCCCATTACCGTACTCGCCGCACAGCCAGGCCACAACGACAGTGCGGTCGAGCAGGAACCGCACAGAGCACCAGTACTTCCTGCGTAACGTAATGAAACTGATGCACCACCGCCTACACTCCATGCAGTACCTCCACAAGGAGTTGGTGCACCAGGCGTACCTTGCCGAGGAGGCGCGGCTGCTTGGTGGCCGTGGCCGCAGCCGTGCCTCCCGCAGCGCTTCCGTGAACCACTCCGTCAGCCGTCCGACAAGCATCTCCCCGCGTTCCCCGCGTCGCACCGCTCACTCGAGCGTTGCCGAGGAGTCCTCGCGACTGCGTGAGATCGAGGAGCGGCTGCGTGAGGTGGAAACGCTTCAGCGTGAGGCGGAGCAGGACCGCCGCGAGGCCGCCCTTCTGCGTCGTGAGGCGGAGGTGAAGTTAGAGTCCATCTCCCGTGAGTCAGGGGTTGTGCCGCGACGCTTTCCCCCATCACACGATGTGTCAGATGTGAATGAGTGCAACGCCTCCGTCCACAGCCTGAATGTGCGCAGTAGTGCGAACGACAATAATCGCCAGCAGCGCCACCAGGCCAGCAGCACCACCGCTGCCAATAACGTCAGCAATGGCAACGTGGAAAGTAAGCTCCCTTCCTTCCGCCAGAACCACAGTGGTAATGAGCCATCATCGAGCCACAGCAGGCCACGCGATACTGAAACCTCTCATGGGAGCAGACATTCCACACTGTTGGCGGGGTCTGGGCAAGTCGCCATCACGGGGCAGCAGCTCCAGCTCCAGCTCTTGCAGGCAGATACACCATCGGAAGAGGACAACGCCGTCTCTATTGTGGATCGCTACATCTACGGCGATGAGTGGAACCTGTTGTACCCATCCCGTGAGTCTGATGTGCGTTTCAATGCGCTGATAGATGTGTGCCTCATGCTCAAGTTACCACGTCGCTTTGTGACCATCACGAGCGTCTCTGTCGATCAACCGGGGCTGCGCCTTACTGTGGAGATCCACCACAACCGCCAAGTCTTGCCACGTGAGGTGCTGGAGCGCCGTTTCAGCAGCCAGCCATTCTGCTTCCTGCAGCGGCTCTATGAACTCCGTCACATTATGTCCTCCACCGGTAATGACACCGCTATCAGCCAGGTGTCGCGCAACGGGAGGCGTATGTCGCGCGGTGGCTCCCGCGTGACGTCACCACAAGCGGCCAATCGTGCATCCACCATGTACCCGCCGAGCGCCGATGATGATACAGTGGTGATGGGCAGCGACGGTGACGCGGCTGGGGACAGCCTGACAGATATGGAGAACCGCATGCGTGAGATGCATCGCCGGACAGAGGAGCGTGCGCGTCAACGTGAGAGTGAGGTGCGGAAGGATCGTGAACAGAAGCAGCTTGCGCTGATGCGCGAGCGCCTGCAACTGCAGACTGACCAGCTGGAGCAGGAAGAGTCACTCCGTCGCAGTAGAGTTGTTCTCACCGAGGCACAAGAGCGACAGAGCGCGGCATTTGACAAAGAACTCAGCCACCGCCACACCTTCGCCATGACGAGGCGCGCGCTGGAGGAGAAGGAGCAGGTGGAGCGTGCTATGGTGGAGGTGGGCTACGCGCGGCAGGCGCAGGCACTCGCTCAGGCACAACGCCGCAATATGGCCTTTGCACGCCTCGCCGCGCAGGAGAGGGAGCGACGCATCCGCCTTGCCGAGCAGGAGACTGAGGACCGTGGGGCTCTCGATCTCATACTGAACCCGAACCGCGACCGCGCAGTCGCCTCACAAACGGAGGTGAACGAGCGTGCGCGCCGACAGCGCCTCATCGAAGCGGAGGCGAAACAGCGAGCGCACATCTGTGCCAACATCCGCAGCTTCCTCTTCGACGCGCTACAGGACGAGCTGGAGGCGCTCTTCGGAGACGAGAAGACGGCCCGCATGGTGCTGACCGCGGACGAGATGAAGGAGCGCATAGATATCGTCTACAGCGGCCAGGCACCGAGGGGCGGCCCCACGTCGCCTGGCGCAACATGCGTCACACCGCAGGCGTGGCAGGCGCTCCTCGCGGAGGAGTCCGCCGAGCGCGTGCACCTCGCCAACGATGAGGTGCGCCGCCGCCACCTGTTCCAACGCGAATACATCGTGACAACGGAGGACGTCATGCGGAATGAGATTGAGCTGAAGGAGCTCGACGAGCACATCGTAATGCTCGATGGTATTGTGCAGTGCATCCGCGCGATGCTGGAGCGGCCCCG
>NW_008826297.1:0-9533 GCF_000691245.1 Trypanosoma grayi
CCTTCTCTCGTTTACGAAGGCCCTTCAGCTCAGACAGTAGCTCCTGCATAGAGTGCGTCTGCTCTTCAAATTCCTTCTCTTGCTTCCTAGGTGCCTCCAATTGCGACTGCATCTCCTCCATGGAGTGGCACTGCTCCTTATACTTCTCCTCCGTGCCGCGCAGTGCCTCCAGCTCCGACTGCAGCTCCTCCAGGGAGTGGCACTGCTCCTTATACTTCTCCTCTGTGCCGCGCAGTGCCTCCAGCTCCGACTGCATCTCCTCCATGGAGTGGCACTGCTCCTTATACTTCTCCTCTGTGCCGCGCAGTGCCTCCAGCTCCGACTGCATCTCTTCAAAGATTTCCTTCTCTAGACGGAATTCGTCTACCTGTTTTTCTGTCTCCTCCGGTGGTTGTTTTAAGTGTTCTCGTTCATCGCTGGTAACTGGCAATCTTTGTACATCTTCTTGAGTTTGTTGTGCCGTTTTCAATGGTCTCTCCATATTTGCCGCACCTTCTTCTGTTAGAGAAAGAGGATTTTGTTGTCGAGTAAATTCTTCATTGTGAAGCTGATTGGTTTCTTGGCTGTCTGTATCCGGGCATGGCAATCGTAGATCTGTTCCCCTTGTTTCCCTTGAGGGAGTCATTGTCGCAGAACCTGAATAGCTTGGTTGCAGGGTTTGTAAGTCCAAGTTAAGGTTCTGACTTATTTGTCGAAGACTCTCATGATCTGTTTGGAGTTCCTGGCCGTGGCGGCATATGGCATCAAGCTTCTCAGCAATGAGTCCAAGTGAACTGAAGGTTTCCAACTGCTGCGTTTGTGAGCGACGCAGCACCAGTACTTCCCTTCGAATATCATCGCAGATGAGCCGCAACATCTCTAGTTCTTTCTCTAGTATGCTTTCAGATCTTTGTAACACCTCACATTCACCGGTAGTGGGACACGACGAATCCGCTTCCTCTAGCAGTGCCGTATGTGTGCGTCGCGGCCCCTCAAGCTGCTCAGAACCAAGACTTGCTCTGTTTATTTCCGTTGAAAGAACTTCATCGGGGCTTCGAAGTGGCTTAACCCCGACGTTTGACGTTGCATGGGCTTCGTGGGGTTCTTTAGCGTATTGACTCCTCTCTCGTAAGTCCCGGAGCTCTGCTTCAAGTATCTGAGCTTTGTGAAGTGGTGCTTCTATTTCCGATCTGGTCTCGTGGGTGTCGTAGGGACGCGTATCCAGACCATGTCTTAGAGAGACGCTTGTGGGATGAGTTGTCTCCACGTTAAGATTGGTGAGACGTAGGGCTTTCACCTCTGTCTCAAGCTCATCCTTTGCACGGGCAAGGTCCGCAAGCTCCCGCTTTCTATCGGCACTCTCAGCTGTAACTTCATCAAGCTGAGCTTGAAGCAGAGCAAGCTCGTTTTGCTTTTCCTCGACTTTGCTTACACGATCAAGAACAACAGCATTTTTTCCTTCAAGTGCCGCCTCGAGCTCCTCTTTGGCTAGGCGAAGCATTTTTACTTCCTCCTGCAGTGCGGCATCATCTCCTTTATCATCACCCGACCTCTTGAATATGTCAATGTTTTCTTTTCTGGCTCTAGTTTCACGTTCAGCGTATTGCACGGTCTTATCCAGGTCTTTGTTGGCACATTGCAGTTCCTTTTCCACCTCAAGCTGGTGCTCCAGGGCACCCTCGACTACTGCAACTTCGTCAATGTCAACGTCAACCTCTGTCGTTGCACGCTGACGCTCCCATAAGTCACTCTCCCCTGCAGTGTCGCTTATTCGAACAGTCGCCCGCTCGCCCTGCAGCTCGTCCACAAGACACCGCAGATGCGCGTTTTCTTTCCGTAGTTCAGCTTCTTCTGCGGTTGCTTTGTCAAGACTTGCCTGAAGTACGGCGACTTTTCGTTGCTTTTTTGCAAGGTCGCTTTCTCGCTCTACACCGCTTGCTCGCAGAGTTTCCAGCTCGCTTTGCAAATCATTTATGAAACGGCGCAGGCTCTCGAGCTCCTGCCGCAGAGAGACTTCAGCCGCGAATGCCTTCGCCTGTCTCCGAGGCGCCCCCTCTATTTTAGGTCCGCAGGGCGGATTACCCGGTTGTGCCGCAGTTGTCTTCACAGGCCTTTCTTTTTCTTCTTCGTCTTGCTTCATTACGCCGTGCTCCTCTACATGGCTCAACTCCTTTGACGGTAGAATTCTGCAGCATTGCGTTTTTGTGAGTTCGCGTTGATGAGGGGAGTCGCCGCTAGACCGCGCCGTTTTCGGCTGAGGTTCAGTCTCCTCTCCTGAACGGCGCGAGCTATCCGATTGAGCTTCGATCTTCTCTTTGGAATGGGACAGTTCCTCTACTTCAGTCTTGCCTAAATTTGCTTCGTGTTCATATTCCGCAAGTGCACTTCGAAGCTGGTCAAATTCCTCGTTTGCCTTGCCAAGTCCGACTTTCGCCCTGTGATGTCTGTCGTATAGCTGATTCGTCAAGCAAAATGAGTACATAGATAATAGGCGATCGATTTCAGCTGAGTTACAGTCCGTGCTATGGGTCACATCGAATTCGGCGTGTAGCTTACCTACGATGCACTTCACCTCCAACACACGCCCTGGACTCTTTCCACAACACTCAGTCAGATCACGGGTAAGCATCTGGCGAAGCTCGTGTGGGCAAGCTCGCATGACAGACTCCCAATCGTCGCCATCAAGGCAGATGTGATGACGAGTCGTCACGCACTCCAGGCTGTGCACCACTGCGTCTTCGGACAACACAGAATCGTCCCTCTGAAGCAGAGGAATTTCACACCGTGCTTCATTTGGCTTCCACTCGTCTGACATAGACATATGACTTAAAGCAAAGGGATTTTGCCCAAAATCCGCGGCGGGGCGGTGGAGTGCATCCGGTATGCCGCGTGTTTCCGGAGACGCTTCTTGTCGCATGATACCCTGAATTGTTATTTGAAGTACACTGTTGATTTGTTTTACATGACTTAGTTCCGGCTCAATTTTAGACTTGTTGGCATCAAGGTCCGTAAGTTTTTTTTCAAGAGCCTCATTGGAGTGTTGAATTTGGTTAAGCATGTCAAGAATTTCCTCAAGCTGTGTTTGGTGTTCNTTTTCAGTATTCAGTGCATCCTTGAGTCGTGCTTCAACAAGCATCTTCTCCTTTTCACATGCGTGGAGTTGCTGGATGAGCGCCTCATTTTCAACCTGAACGCTCTGCAATAGTTGGTGAAGCTCAATGTTTTCTTGATCCTGTTTTACCTTTTCTTTCTCCTCCTTCATCCGAAGACTTTTCTGGTCCTCTGCAAGGTCTTCGTGCTTTTTCTGAAGCTCGGTATACGGAGAAGAGCTGGAGCCCAATTCGCCAGCCCGACGCGTGCTGTCGCGCCCACCCTCGCCACGATGCGATGAAATGTACTCGAGCAACTCCGGTCGATGAATCGCAGCTAATTTTGCGACGTTATACGGCGTTGGAAGCCCCGTGATTATAGAAGAAGAAAGAATTGTTTTTTCCTCTGAACGAATTGGCACATCTTCATCTGTGTCACTCTCGAGCGCATGAATGTGGCGCTGTACATCCTCAATCTCACGGACGAGGCGCTCTACTTGTTCACGAGCTTGGGAATCGAGTATATCGTTTGGTGTTTTTCCCGCAGCAAAAAATTTTAATTGTGCCTGTACCCAATTGTGAAGTGGCCCCGCTGCTCGCGAAGCCTTGTGGGCAGCTTCACTGCTGATATTCATACTACTGCAGCGTTCAATAAGTTCTGTTCGGCGCTTCAGGGATAATTTTGAAGAGTCGAACTCCGACACAAGCGAAATAAACCCCGAGCGCCTGATGACGCTTTGAACCGCAGACCAAGTATAAGGATGAGGACGAGCTCCCAGAATTTCCAGGACATCGTTTAGTATTTTTTCAACAACAACTGGGGGTGTTGTATATGTCTGGACTTCTCGAAAACAGGCGCCTTCGATTCCTTTCACCATCTGCTGAGCCCGTGCAATTTGCCGTTGTATTGCGGCGGCGCGCTCCTTCTCAATGGCAGCTCTCCCACGTTGGAGTTCTTCGCAGAGCTCGAGGAGTCGACTCTTGTATCCTTCAAGTCTCTGCTCCTTATTACCCTGAATATCCCCGTGTGTAACGAAGACACGGGCAACATAATCCGTGAGAAACGTTACGACTCCCGTCTCGTAACACCATGAGTTTCCTCTCAATTCATCAAACGCGACGGAACTTCCCACCGAAATTATGTCTTCTCGGAGTGGGACAGAGAAAGTATTACTGAGCTCATTTCCTCGTTCTGCGATCATGTTTTACAACTGTATTGTTTTTATTTGTCTTTCTTTTTCCCCCTTCTTTGGTTTTCCAACAGACGTGTTCCAGTAAAACTTCGTTTTTCCACTTTATAATGATTTTTGCACTATTTTTGTCGGCGTTGCTCCAAATGATTCTTTAAGAGCTATAGCAAGATGGAAGGGGGTGGCAAATCTTTTCCACCGCCTGGTGGGGTGGCACCTTGTTTGAGTTTGCTTACCAGCCTAAATAAAAAAGACTGAATTGAACGGAAAAAAAAATCCAAAAGAAAGAAGAAATACTTGCGTGCAGAACCCCAACGGGTTTTAAAACGAGCATTATTGTATGAATAATACATGGACTCCAAAACAGGATGTGTATATTCGGTCAGTGCAGGTGACCAACGAAATGTTCATCGTATCACATCAGTGCCATGCTCAGCATTCTGAATCGTTTTTTGGTTGGCCCTCACTACGCCCAATTGAACCGTCACTGCCCTGGCGAAGGAGAAAAACCACAGACTTCGCCAATAACATCTCGCGTCGAGCCATCGAAAGATACTTACGTAGGATATCCACTTCTCCCCTGGCTTCCTCTAACTCTTTAGTCTGTGCTTGCATACATTCCGTCACCTTTGCATGAAGAGTTGAGAGTGCCTCATAATCCCCAATGAGCAACTGATGCTCTCCTTCAAGATTCTTGAAGAGGTGCAGCACATCCATCAACATCTGTTCGTCTTTTAATTTTTGCTCGTATCGTTGCGCACCAACAGACTTTCCATTACGGTTTGCATCCGAGACTTCTTGCAACAAACGCGTCTTTTCTTCCTGGAGCGAAGCCACTTTAGCCTCTAAATGTTCAAATTCAAACCGACCCTTCTTGATGATTGCCGTCTGAACGTTCAGTTTACCAACTTCTTCTTGAAGCAAATTATTTTCAATTTTACACTCCTTAAGCTCTCTCTGGAGCTGTTCACAACGCCTACTAAGAGCGGCAACTTCTTCATCCGGGTCACTCGTTAACGTTCCATCAAGTGAAATCAACTGACTATGCGAAACATTCCATCTCTGTGAGGGTGTCGTATCACTATTATCATCACCACAAGAAAGGACATCCCCGTTCCTTTTGGGTCGGGCCAATGAAACTTGCTTGTCAGAAAAAATGCCCTCAATGACCTGCAAGCATGAAGAAGATATATTTTGAACCGTTTCTGTCCTCCGCAAAAGCCGACCCGACAATATCAGCTGAACATCGCTTTTCAACTCTTGACGTCGCATCTGCGCCTTTCTGATTCCGTTAACGCAGGCATCTATTTGTTGTTTCATTTCGGCGTTATCCGTCGAAAAAAACTGGGCCCTCTGATAATCAAGGTAAGCGGTAACCCATTTTTGCAAAGCACCCACAGCACGAGACTCCCGTGTGCAACTCTCAAAAGAAAACAAGGGGTGTGCAACGTATCGGTCCAAAATTGATTTATACAGATCCTCCCCTATAGGTCTATTGTCAAGGTGACAGAGTGTGTCAACAAAGGAGTTGCTTGAGATGGTACGCTGCACCATCTTCCAGTCCCTGGCAATATCAGAGTTCCGTATTATTGTCACAACAGAGTCGCAGACCAGTCTTGACGACTCTGACACAACACTTAGGCCACTTACATGGAGCCATTGCTTCCTTTCGATGGCGCGCAATCGCCTTTTCGCCCACTGAAGCAGTGTGTGTTCAAGAATAGCAGAGGAACCACCAGATACCCTAGCATCACATTTTTCTCGCAAACGCTTAAGTTTTGATTGCAAACTCTGAATAACGGCATCCTCCTCGGCGATGCGACGGCGCTTGTGATCTAGCGTTGAGACCTCCAAACTTTCGGCGTATTCCACCACTTGCATCATGTGACCCTCTGCACCAACAACACAACCGTAGCATGTGCCATCCTTCTCGCTATTGTAAAAGGCCACCACCCTTCCTAGAAAGGATTCTGGCTTCATGCATAAAAAGGAAAAAAAGAGCTAAAGGCGAAAGAAAAAAACGTATCACCATAAGAAGGTGCTAGCGATTAAGAAAAAAAACTACACTTAAATGTAAACATGCAGCTCCCTTTTTCACCATTTTTTTTTCCAACAAGAAAAAGACGTACTATGGCGTTGATGGAAAGCATCTACTCCTGTTCCTCAAACACATCCTTCATGGCATAAGACCATCCGCACTATGCTACTGTTCAATCTAAATGGGTTGAACACAAACAGGGAAATAAAATAAAAAAATTCTCTACCAGATGAATTCGTGAATTTTGGTTGATTCTTTTTCTTGCTCATTTTCTTTTCCCACTACAATGAAGCATGTTTGTCGGAATAGAAAAAAAAAACATCCCACATAACTACATCACCATTCCCTTTGTTTCATACAGATAAAAAAAAGAGATAAACAGGTGCCCTAATCATAGAAAGTTCACATTTATTGACGATTGTTCATGGTCATCATAACGTCGGCATGATGCAAGTCTTCTGGTGAACTTACCTCAACTCGCCTCAGTAATTCATTGAAGCGCAGTTTTTCATCCTCAATTTCTGCTTCAGTAGGAACTGTCATCTTACCAAAGTCATCACTTTGCATGATAACTTCGACTTGAGCTGCCCTTCTTGCATCCCTTGTTCCAGGATTCTGCGCCACAATGGCAATACGTTGCCGAGGGACACCACGATGCAATGTAGCCATTGTAAAAGAAGCATCTCCAATATGATATTCGCGTGAACTGGTCTTTGGCTTGTAAAAAACATGAAGAGTGATTATGTCTTCATCTGGCTGCGCGAGATAAAATACAAAGGTTTCATCAAATCTTATGACAGACGCTAATTCCTTTACAGACGTCTTATACTTTTCCTTCACTGATTTGACCTTAATAATGATGAATCCAGGCTCTGTAATAGGCCTTCCGTTCCTTAAAACATCGGATAGTTCGACAATTGTGACGGCAAGGTGTGCTCCATCAGCAACAACAGTCCTTTTTCTTTCTTCCGATGTCTGAGTGGTCGGTTGTGAATAGACCAAATGCTCCATGGAACGGCGACGCGCACTACTTCGCGGTGTTCTGGGTGAAAAGCCTCCTGAGGAACGGCCACGAGAATCCTGTTTTTCATCCTGAAGCGCAACGAGCTGCTTCCACAACCCATCATTTGCTTCCCTCATGGTGGCCAGTTGATCATTTAATTCCTGAAGCCTCTTGTCTCTTCCCTTTGCAAGCCCATTCATATCAGCTTTCTTTTGTGCGACAGCTGCCTCAAGCTTCCGCATTCGGTCTTCCATAACACCGTCCTTTGGTGTATCTGTTTGCTTTCGCTGATTGAATTCATCTTCTTTCAAACGATTCTCCAACATACCCAGGCGATCCTGAAGATCCCGTATTTTGTCGTCCTTTTGCTTAATAGCATGCCTCAAATCGTCAACTTGGTCAGCAAGACGGTCTTTTTCAGCTTGGAATTCGTTGATATCCCTCTGGCGCTGCTCTTCTCGTTCATCAAGGCTTCTAATATGTCCACGTAGTTCTTCTTCTTTTACATGTTGATCGCCATTCCCAAGCATGGAGACCAAATCAGCATTTTGGCGAGACAATTTTTGTAAGTGTCTTTTTGTTTCTTCTTCGTTTACCCATACAGCTTCAAGTACCCGCATAACATCCTCCACAGACTCCATTTTGTCTTTCGCCAGCTTATCCACAACTACTGGTTCACCTTTGCTCCGGAAACGCGAGCTCTGCTCATTTTCCTTCAAAATGGGCTCGTGATGCTCTTGTAAGTAGTCTTGTCCCGATCCCTTTCCTGAATTATGCCCAGACGCGCGCTGCCGAACACTCTCAGCTTGAAGAAGTTCCCCAATTTGAGCCTGTTGTTCACTTTGTCGAGCCTCATGAACAGCAAGTTGTTGTTCATGAGCAGCCTTTGATACTGCAATCTCTTCTTCGTAACGCCTCAGGGAATCGCGCAACCTTTGGTTTTCTTGCAAGGTCCTCTCTCTATCTTCGTCGGCATACAAATCTCCTCTATTTTCCCTGTCCAGTTTGACAATTTTGGGAACTGTAGGATTATTCGGCGCTAATGCCAAAAGTACCTCAAGTTCCTTAATACGAACCTCATGTTCATTTGCCCTTTCCTCAACGCGGAAATTCCTGTCTTGCAGTCGATCAATTTCTTCTTGAAGCTTTTCGTTTTCTTTGGAAACATCCATATATTTCTGGTTGATATTTTGATTGAGTACTTCAAGCACCTCAATCTTTCTTACCTTTGTTCTTAGATCCGCTTCAAGTTCATTGATGCGATCCTCTCCATCGTCCAGAACAGATTCCTCGACAGGAACATTGGGAATTGCTCGGCTTGGCCTTCGTTCTCCTCGAAAAGCCGTTACCTCCTCTTTAAAAGAAGCCAATTGATCTTGAAAAGCACGATAAACCTCTTTTCCACCCTGGTCTTTACTACCCTTCAAAGAGTTGATTTCGTTCCGCAATGCATTTTCAAGTTGCCACCATTCCCGGTCCTTGTTACGACATCGTTCCTCTGAAACACGCAACTTTTCTTCCAGCTCAGCAATATCTTCTTTGAGAAGAGCTTGTTGAAGTTGCTGCTCAGTTCCACGTTCCTTCACGTCTCGGCTCTCTCGTTGTTGTGTGGCACCATCAAAACGTTGTACGGATGAAAGCAATTCTTCGTATTCCTGCAAAAGCCTCCCTCTTTCGCTATCCCAAGCTTCTTTAGAAACTGTCCATTGATGTTGCTCTTCACGTAGGCGTTCCTCAATTTCGCCATTGCGCTTTTTGAGGGCAGATATTTGGATTTCAGCTTTCTCTTGCTGTTCAAGAAGGCCCTTTGTCCTTTGTTCAAGCTGTTGTTCTCGTTGGTTTGCCTTGTTGAGTGTCGCACGGACTTCTTGAAGTTCAGATTGCAGCCTGCTGTTTTCTTCTATTAGCTTTACTGCCTCCACACGCACTGTTGAACTGCTGCTGCTTCCCCCTTCGGCTGTCTTCAGCTTCACAAGAAGAGAGTTATTCTCTTCTTCAAGGACCCTCGCATTTCTGTTAGCCAAAGACAACTTGTCTTCGACATCGCTGAGTTCTTTGAGTTGAGCCCTCAAATCTCGGATACGTACTTCCTGCTCATACTCATTAAGTTCCTTCGCCGCAAGGTCCTCCTTTAATTTGGCGCAAGTGTCGTTAAGCTCATCCGTCTTCTGTTTGTATTCGAGAACTTTACGCTGGAGCCAGTCAGTAGATTGTGTTTCCATTTCTTTTTTTTT